>NC_036866.1:7654773-7664773 GCF_002910315.2 Salvelinus sp. IW2-2015
CTTCATGACATGCATTTCAGGAGCTTGGCACTCTCTCCATCTCACTCTCTCCATCCTCCTCTCCAATACCTCCCTCATGTTCTCATCAATTCTCCCATCAATCTCCTCCATCTCCAATTCTCCTCTTAATCCTCCTCTCCATTCTCCTCATCCTCCCAATCCCTCCTCTCCTCCCCCCTCCCATCCTCCTTCCCCCTCCTTCACGCCCTCCTTTCCCCTCCCTCCTTTCCCTCGGCTCCGGCCCCCTTCCACTTCTACCTTCCTTCCTTGTTGTAGTCGGCCATAGCTCACGTCCAGGCAGTCCCATATCTCCTTGTTCGGCCCCTCCCTCACCTCCCCCTTCCCACCTTTCCTTTTCCTCCCTCCACTCCTTCCTCCCTCCTTCCCTCCATTTCCTTCTTCCCTCTCCTTACTCCTCCCTCTCATCCCCCTCCTTCCTCCCTCTCCTCGCCCTCCATTCTGCCTCCCTCCCTCCATCCTTCCCCTCCCTCGCATCCCCCTCCCTCTCCCTCCCTCTCTTCCGTCCTTGCCCTTCCCCTCCCTCCCTTCTTCTCTTCCTTCCTTCCCCCTCTCCTCCCTCCTCCATCCTTCCCCCTCCTCCCTCCCTCCATCCTTCCCCGGCCATCCCTTCCCCCTCCCGTCCTCCTTCCTTCCTTCCTTCCCCCTCCCTTCCATCCTTCCCCCTCCCTCCCTCCATTCATCCACTCCTTCCCCCTCCCCCATCCATTCCTCTCCATCCTTCCCCTCTCCATCATCCTGCCACCCTCAATCCATCCTTCCCCCTCCCTCCAGCACATCCTTCCTCTCCCTCCCCATCCATCCTTCCCCTCTCCCTCCATCATACTTCCCCTCCTCCATCCATCCTTCCCCTCCCTCCATCCACCTGGAGTGAGGGAGGGAGGATGGGAGGATGGAGTGAGGATGGAGTGAGGATGGAGAGAGAAGTGGAGCGAGGGACAAGAGATGGATGGCGGGAGGGAGGAGAAGTGGAAATTAAGGAAGCCGAGATGAAAAGGTGAGCAAGGTGTGAAAGAGAGAGAACGAGATATGAAAGGAGGAGTGGAGTGATAGAATGGGGGGAAGGGGGTGTTAGAGAGGTCCTTCGGAATGCAGGAGGCTGGGGAGGTGTCCAGAATATTAATGGCCCATTCAGCCCAGGACACAAGGTCTACCTGATTAAATACCCACTCTGTCTCTGCTTGTGGGTGGGTGTGTCTCTCTCTTTCTCACACACACACTGTCTCACTCACAACACAAACACTGTGTATTAAAGGGGGGGGGGGGGGCAGGCATACTCACACCTTTTCTCTTTCACACTGACACTCCCACCTTCTGGTTTTCTTTCACACTCAACAGATTCTCACCTTGTTTCTCCCTCTCTCACACACATCCTTCTTTCTCTTTTAGTCCCTCTCTCACTTTTCCCTATGCTCCAACCGTCTCCTAACTCTTCCCCAGAGGGTCTAAAAAAACCTCCCTCTCAATCCACAGAAAACAACACTTTCAAGTAACCAGAGACTCCGCCAATCATTTATCCTACTCCTGTTTACGGCAGTGCATTGTTTATTAAGAAAAGCCTATTAAGAGCTGAAATGTCAACATTATATCAATCTTAACTGTATATATATCTTTATATATACTGAGTTTACCAAACATTAGGAACATCTTCCTTTTGAGGTGCACCCCCATTTTTCCCTCAGAACAGCCTCAATTCGTCGGGCCTTTCTTGCCAGGCGCGCCAGTTTCTGTCAAGAACTGCAATACTGCTGGGTTTTTCACCCTCAACAGTTTCCCGTGTGCATCAAGAATGGTCCACCACCTAAAGGACATCCAGCCAACTTGATACAACTGTGCATTGGAGTCAACATGGGCCAGCATCCCTGTGAAACGCTTTCGACACAGTCCATGCCCCAACGAATTGAGGCTGCTCTGAGGGCAAAAGGGGGCGCAACTCAATATACGGAAGGTGTTCCTAATGTTTTGTGCACTCAGTGCCTTCAGAAAGTATTCACACCCTTACACTTTTTCCACATTTTGTTTATGTTACATCCTGAATTTAAAATGGATTAAATATATGTTATGTCACTGTTCAATACACAATACCCCATAATGTCAAAGTGGAATTATGTTAGAAGGCATTTTTACAAATAAATAAAAAATGAAAAGCTGAAATGTTTTGAGAGAGTAAGAATTCAACCCGTTTGCTATGGCAAGCCTAAATAACTTGCTTAACACGTCAGATAATAAGTTGCATGGACTCACTCTGTATGCAATCATTTTGTTTAATAAAACTATCCCTTCTCTGTACCTCACACAKACAATTATCTGTAAGGTCCCTCAGTCGAGTAGTGAATTTCAAGCACAGATTCAGCCACATTAAACATTATTAAAGTGACTGGTGTTCCAAAAGGTCAAAGGATAAAATGAAACAACTTCCACTTGACCTCCCCATATCTCAGAGCTCTCCTTCTCTCGTTCCTCTGTTGGTACACTCTAGCTAACCCCCCACTGGTTCTGTTTGGTCCTGTGGCTGTAGATGCCTGAGGAGCAGGCCTTCTGTGTGTTGGGGAGGATAATGTATGAGTACGGCCTGAGGGAACTCTACAAGAACAACTTTGAGGATCTGCACTGCAAGTTCTACCAGCTGGAACGACTGCTCCAGGTTAGTCCGCCCGCTTCACTGAAGCCCTCTGGAAAAACTTCAAACCGAACTTAATGTCACATAATGATTGTCATCGTGTGTGTGTGTGTGTGTTGCATGCGTGTATGTGCGCACATCATCAGCGTGTGTATCTGCAGACACTTAACCGTGCTCTATGCACCTTAAAGATGGAATCCGCAGTAAGGGGAAACGGCGCCACTGTCCACCCTACAGACATTATTGTTTTTGTTTTGTTGACGAGGTCGGGAGAGCTGGGAGTGCATCGCGCAATCGGACGTAGCAGTTTGACCATTAAGGATTCCATCTTTAAGAGCACGGACTGACTCTGTTTTTGTAAGGGCCAGCCTTAGGTTCGTTATTAGGCAAAATACAGTCCAAATTGTTTAATTTTGTACAGAAATCAATTTTAGCCTCCCCTAGTAGGCTTTTTTTCAACACTGGGTTTGTATTGACAAGCTAGCTCCCCAAGGCTAAGGAATATTAGCATTAATCGCTAAGGGTTGGCATACAGGTGGAAGTAAGCCAGTTTCTCTTTTCTCTCCAGCTCTCTCCTTCACTCCCTCTCTGACGGCGCTTTCTGAGCTGTGATGATGATCGCTTGCTTGACTGAATGACTGATTTACACTAGTCTGTCAATCAATGTATTGGCATATACAGTGCCTTTGGAAAGTATTCAGACCCCTCGACTTTTTCCACATTTTATAATGTTACAGCCTTGGATTAATGTTTTTATTTTTGAATCCATCTCAGCAATGTACACACAATACCCCATAATGACAAAGTAAAAAAACGTTTTTTGAAAGTTTAGCAAATGTATTAAAAATAAAACCAGATACCGAGTGGCGCAGTGGTCTAAAGGCACTGCATCTCAGTCACTACAGTCCCTGGTTCGGGTCCAGGCTCTATCACATCCGGCCATGATTGGGAGTCCCATAGGGTGGCGCCCATTCGGCCCAGCGTCGGCCGGGTTAGGCCGGGATAGGCCGTCATTGTAAATTAGAAATTTATCTTAACTGACTTGCCTAGTTAAATATAAACTAAGTATTCAGACCCTTTGCTATGAGACTCGACATTGAGCTTATGTGCATCCTGTTTCCATTGATCATCCTTGAGGTGTTTCTACAACTTGATTGGAGTCCACCTGTGGTAAATTCAATTGATTGGACATTATTTGATTTGTCTGTATAAGGTCCCACAGTTGACAGTGCATGTCAGAGCAAAAACCAAGCCCCGAGGTTCAAGTAATTGTTCGCAGAGCCCCGAGACAGGATTGTGTCGAGGCACAGATCTAGGGAAGGGTACCAAAGAAATTCTGCAGCATTGAAGGTCCCCAAGAACACAGTGGCCTCTTCTTAAATGGAAAAWTTTTAGAACCACCAAGTCTCTTCCTAGAGCTGGCCGCCCAGCCAAACTGAGCAATCGGGGGAGAAGGGACTTGGTCCGGGAGGTAACCAAGTACCCGATAGTCACTCTGACAGAGCTCTAGAGTTTCACTGTGGAGGTGGGATAACTTTCCAGAATCAAATTTTATTTGTCACATGCACCGAATACAACAGGTGTAGTAGTAGACCTTACAGTAAAATGCTTGCTTACAAGCCCTTAACCAACAATGTAGTTTTAAGAAAATACCAACAACAACAAAAAGTAAGAGATAAGAATAACAAATAATTATAGAGCAGCAGTAAATAACAATAGCGGGGCTATATACAGGGGGTACTGGTACAGAGTCAATGTCAATGTGCGGGGGCACCGGTGTCGAGGTAATCCAGGTAATATGTACATGTAGGTAGAGTTATTAAAGKGACTATGYATAGATAATAACAGAGTAGCAGCAGCTTTCTGGGGGGTGCAATGCAAATAGTCTGGGTAGGACATGCAGCKCTCCACCATTCAAGCCTTTATGGTAGGTTGGACAGACGGAAGCCACCCCTCAGTAAAAGGCACATGACAGCCCACTTGGAGTTTGCCAAAAGGCACCTAAAGAATCTCAGACCATGAGAAACAAGATTCTCTGGTCTGATGTAACCAAGATTGAACTCTTTGGCCTGAATGCCAAGTGTCACGTCTGGAATAAATCATGTCACGTCTGGAACAAATCATTACAAACAGTAACCAGCCAAGTAGAAGAGTTACACAAGTCAGAAATAGAGATAAAATTAATCCCTTACCTTTGATGATCTTCATATGGGTGCACTCAGCAGACATTCATGTACTCAATAAATGTTCCTTTTGTTCGATAAAGTCTCTTTATATCCAAAAACCTCAGTTTTGTTCGCGCCTTTTCTTCAGTAATCCACAAGCTCAAACGCAGTCAAAACAGGCAGACAAAAAATCCAAATTGTATCCGTAAAGTTCATAGAAATATGTCAAACGATGTTTATATTCAATCCTCAGGTTGTTTTTAGCCTAAATAATCGATAATAGTTTCAACCGGACAATAAAACGTCGTCAAAATAAAAGGTAAACAAGAAAGAGCACTCTCGGTCGGGCGCTTTGAAAAAGCTCTGTGACACTTTAGGGTCCACTCATTCAGACTGCTCTACTTCCTCATTTTCAGAATACAAGCCGAAACAATTTCTAAAGACTGTTGACAATCTAGTGGAAGGCATAGGAACTGCAATTGAGTCCTAAGTCAATGAGACTCTAATGGCATTGAATAGAAAAAAAGAAAAGAAAAAAAAAAAGAAAACGACTTCCCGAATTGATTTTTCTCAGGTTTTCGCCTGCCAAATCAGGTCTGTTATACTCACAGACCTATTTTAACAGTTTTGGAAACTTTAGAGTTTCTACCAATCTACCAAGTTAAATAATGCATATCATAGCTTCTGGGCCGAGAAGCAGGCAGTTTAATTTGGGCATGCTTTTCATCCAATAAATTCGAATGGGAGAAAAAATTCCCCTACCTAGAGAAGGTTAAACAATCAACATTCACAAGGCCGCAGGACCAGATGGATTACCAGGACGTGTACTGTGAGCATGCGCTGACCAACTAACAAGTTCTTCATGACATTTCAACCTCTCCCTGTCCGAGTCTGTAACTACCAACATGTTTTAAGCAGACCACCATAGTGCCTTGCCCAAGAACACTAAGGTAACCTGCCTAAAATGACTACCAACACGTAGCACTCATGGTCTGTAGCCATGAAGTGCTTTGAAAGCTGGTCATGGCTCACAATCAACACATCATCCCAGAAACCCTAGACCCACTCCAATTTGCATACCGCCCAACAGATCCACAGATGATTGCAATTCTCTATTGCACTCCACACTGCCCTTCTCACCTGACAAAAAGGAACACCTATGTGAGAATGCTATTCATTGACTACAGCTCAGCTTTCAACACCATAATGCCCTCAAAGCTCATCAATAAGCTAAGGACCCTGGGACTAAACACCCCCTCTGCAACTGGATCCTGGACTTCCTGACGGGCCGCCCCCATGGTGAGGTAGGTAATAAAAAAACTCCACGCTGATCCTCAACACAGGGTCACTCAGGGTCTACTCAGCCCCCTCCTGTACTCCCTGTTCACTCATGACTGCACGGCTAGCACAATCTCGAAAACCATCATTACATTTTTAGATGGCAACAGTTAGGCCTGATCACCAACAACGACGAGACAGCCTGTAGGAGGAGGTCAGAGACCTGGCCGTGTGGTGCAAGGACAACAACCTCTCCCTCAACGTGAACAACATGGTCCAAGCACACCATGACCGTTGTGAAGCGGGCACGACAAAACCTATTCCCCCTCAAGAGACTGAAACGATTTGGCATGGCTCCTCAGATCCTCAAAAGGTTCTACAGCTGCACCATCGAGAGCATCCTGACTGGTTGCATCACTGCCTGGTATGGCAACTGCTCGGCCTCCGATCGCAAGGGGGTATTGCGAACGGCCCAGTACTTCACTGGGGCCAAGCTTCCTGCCATCCAGGACCTCTATACCAGGCGGTGTCAGAGGATGGACCTAAAAATTGTCAGACTCCAGCCACCCTAGTCATAGACTGGTCTCTCTGCTACCACACAGCAAGCGGTACCGGACCGCCAAGTTTAGGTCCAAGATGCTTCTAAAAAGCTTCTACCCCCAAGCCATAAGACTCCTGAACATCTAGTCAAATAGCTACCCAGACTATTTGCTTTGCCCCTCCCCTCACCCACTCTCTGTTTTCATCTATGCATCGTCACTTTAATTAACTCTACCTACATGTACATACTACCTCAACTAACCGGTGCCCCCGCACATTATTATTATTATTATTATTTTTTTTACCTTTTATTTAACTAGGCAAGTCAGTTAAGAACAAATTCTTATTTTCAATGACGGCCTAGGAACAGTGGGTTAACTGCCTGTTCAGGGGCAGAACGACAGATTTGTACCTTGTCAGCTCGGGGATTTGAACTTGTAACCTTTTGGTTACTAGTCCAACGCTCTAACCACTAGGCTACCCTGCCGCCCTGCCGCCCACATTGACTCTGTACCGACACCCCCCTGTATACATTGTTATTTATTTTTTTACTGCTGCTCTTTAATTACTTGTTAATTTTATCTCTTATTCTTATCCGTATTTTTTTTAAACTGCACTGTTGGTTAGGGGCTCGTAAATAAGCATTTCACTGTAGGGTCTACACCTGTTGTACTCGGCGCATGTGACTAATACGATTTAATTTGAAAAGATGAACAGAGCAAAGTAAAGAGATCTTTGATGAAAACCTGCTCAAGACCTCAGACTGGGGAAAGAGTTCACCACCCCTTTAAAAAAAAAAAAAAAAGAGTTCACCTTCCAACAGGACAACAACCCTAAGCACTCAGCCAAGACAACTCAGGTGTGGCTTCGGGACAAGTCTCTGAATGACCTTGTGGCCCAGCCAGAGCCCGGGCTTGAACCCGATCAAACATATCTGGAGAGACGTGAAAATGCTGTGCAGCGATGCTCCCCATCCMACCTGACAGAGCTTGAGAGGATCTGCAGAGAAGAATGGGAGAAACTCCCCAGATACAGGTGTGCTAAGTGCCATACCCAAGAAGACTTGAGGCTGTAATCACTGCCAAAGGTGCTTCAGTAAAGTACTGAGTAAAAGGTCTAAATACTTATGTAAATGTGATCTTTAAGTTCATTTTTTATAAATTAGCAAACATTTCTTAACCTGTTTTTGTTTTGTCAGTATGGGGTATTGTGTGTAGATTGATCAGGAGTAAAAAACAATTTAATGCATTTTAGAGTAAGGCTGTAACGTAACAAAATGTGGAAAAAGTCAAGGGGTCTGAATATTTTCTGAATGCACTGTTTATACCGTGAAATGAACTCCCCTTTCTTCCTACTGAGTGGTTTCATCTCCTCCTATTACTTTTTCCAGGAACAACTCCCAGAACTCTGGTCACACTTCCACCACCTCAATCTGGAAGCTCACATGTACGCCTCTCAGTGGTTCCTCACGCTCTTCACAGCCAAGTTTCCCCTCTGCATGGTCTTCCACATCACCGACCTCCTGTTGTGTGAGGTAAGAAGTTAAGAAGCCCCAACACTATTGTTAAGACTCATTTTAACACTACTCCTTACCCCAACACTGGTCCTAACCTTAGTCCTGGTCCTAACCTTAGTCCTATTCCTTACCCCAACCCTGGTCCTAACCTTAGTCCTGGTCCTAACCTTAGTCCTGGTCCTAACCTTAGTCCTGGTCCTAACCTTAGTCCTGGTCCTAACCTTAGTCCTATTCCTTACCCCAACACTGGTCTTAACCTTAGTCCTATTCCTTACCCCAACACAGAACATTACCAACCTGATGTTGGTACACTAAACTTAAAGGGATACTTTGGGACTTTATCTACTTCCCCAAACTCAGATGAACTCGTGGATATCATGTTTATGTCTCTGCGTGCAGTTTGAAGGAAGTTGTTAACTAGCGTTAGCACAGTGACTGGAAGTCTATGGCACTGATTCTCAGCTGGTGGGTCTTGTGGGAGGTTTTAAATGGCTCGCGGGTATAAAAAAAAAGTTTAACCCTTTGGGCCTTGGTCAAAATCAGTGCACTATTAAGGGAATAGGGTGCCATTTGTGACTCAGGACTGTGGCCGTTCTCGCTCCTTCTCTCTGTGATTCTCTCCTCTCTCTCCCTCCCTCCCTCTCTCGGCCCCCCGGTCGGAAACAATTAAAAGTTTCGTATGTGTTTCTCAGCCAATGAGCCGCGTGATGAGAATCTGCTCCTCTCCTCCGTGCCTCCCTTTTTTTCTCTCTCTGTCTTTCTCCCTCTCCCCTCCATACATTTCTCTTTTTTCACGGGAGAGGTCACTTTCTTATTGTTCTTGACTTTACCCATGCCTCAATTTGATTTGTTTTTTTGTAATTCTGTTCAAATTTTTCTCTCTCTTTTTGCTATGAAATTGCTTTACCTCTCCCTTCCCCTGTGATCTGTTGTGCTTCTGTGGTCCTTTTCTTTTCTCCACACCTCCTGTCCCCCTTCTTTCTGTTTCGCTCTCTCTGTGTCGCTCTCTCTGTGTCGCTCTCTCTGTGTCGCTCTCTCTGTGTCGCATCTCTCTGCGCCGCTCTCTCTGCGTCGCTCTCTCTGCGTCGCTCTCTCTCTAGCGTCGCTCTCTCTGCGTCGCTGTCTCTCTGCGTCGCTTCCGTCTGCGTCTGCGCTGTCTCTCTGCGTCGCTGTCTCTCTCTGCGTCGCTGTCTCTCTGCGTCGCTGTGTATCTCTGCGAGAGGGGGACACGGAGAGAGGGGGACACGGAGAGAGGGGACACGGAGAGAGGGGACACGGAGAAAAGAACTTAAATTCACACAGGACACTGGATAAGACAGGAGAAATACTCCAGATATAACAGATAACCCTAGCCCCCCGACCAAAACTTCTGCAGCATAAATACTGGAGGCTGAGACAGGAGGGTTCAGGAGACACTGTGGCCCCATCCGATGAACTCCCGGACAAGGCCAAACAGCAGGATATCACCCCACCCACTTTGCTAAAGCACAGCCCCCACACTAGAGGGATACCTTCAACCACAACTTACCATCTTGAGACAAGGCAGAGTATAATCCCACAAAGATCTCCGCCACTGCACAACCCAAGGGGGGCGCCAACCCAGACAGGAAGATCACGTCAGTGACTCAAACCACTCAAGTGACGCACCCCTCCTAGGGACGGCATGGAAGAACACTAGTAAGCCAGTGACTCATCCCCGTAATAGGGTCAGAGGCAGAGAATCCCAGTGAGAGAGGGGAACCAGCCAGGCAGAACAGCAAGGCGGTTTGTTGCTCCAGTACCTTTCCGTTCACCTTCACACTCCTGGGCCAGACTACACTCAATCATAGGACCTACTGAAGAGATGAGTCTTCAATAAAGACT
>NC_036866.1:7667273-7668325 GCF_002910315.2 Salvelinus sp. IW2-2015
AGTAGATATGGGTGTTTATCAAAATTGGGTTTGTTTTCGATTTCTTTGTGGATCTGTGTAATCTGAGGGAAATATGTGTCTCTAATATGGTCATACATTTGGCAGGAGGTTAGGAAGTGCAGCTCAGTTTCCACCTCATTTTGTGGGCAGTGTGGACATAGCCTGTCTTCTCTTGAGAGCCATGTCTGCCTACGGCAGCCTTTCTCAATAGCAAGGCTATGCTCACTGAGTCTGCACATAGTCAAAGCTTTCCTTAAGTTTGGGTCAGTCACAGTGGTCAGGTATTCTGCCACTGTGTACTCTCTGTTTAGGGCCAAATAGCATCCTAGTTTGCTCTGTTTTTTTGTTCTTTCCAATGTGTCAAGTAATTATCTTTTTGTTTTCTCATGATTTGATTGGGTCTAATTGTGTTGCTGTCCTGGGCTCTGTGGTCTGTCTGTGTTTGTGAACAGAGCCCCAGGACCGGCTTGCTTAAGGGACTCTTCTCCAGGTTCATCTCTCTGTAGGTGATGGCTTTGTTATGGAAGGTTTGGGAATCGCTTCCTTTTAGGTGGTTGTAGAATTTAACGTCTCTTTTCTGGATTTTGATAATTAGCGTGTACCGACCTAATTCTGCTCTGCATGCATTATTTGGTGTTTTACGTTGTATACTGAGGATATTTTTGCAGAATTCTACATGTAGAGTCTCAATTTGGTGTTTGTTCCATTTTGTGAAATCTTGGTTGGTGATCGGACCCCAGACCTCAACCATAAAGGGCAAGGGGTTCTATAACTGATTCTCTCTTTCTCTCTCTGTGTGTCTCTCTCTCTCTGTGTGTGTGTGTGTGTTTCTTTCGCTCTCTCTGTCTGTCTCGCTCTTACTGTATTCTTATTGTTATTGTTGAATGTATGGTTATTTTGACACTTGGTTATTGTTGTTACTGTTGTCCCGTTGACAATTTTGAGCCTCATTTTTATATTGTAAATATCCAAAATAAGCTTTGGCAATATGTACATTGTTACGTCATGCCAATAAAGCAAATTTAATTGAAATGAGAGAGAGACAAAGGCAG
>NC_036866.1:7672694-7693410 GCF_002910315.2 Salvelinus sp. IW2-2015
GTTTTCCTGTGTCTACCCTTCTCAATGGCAAGGCTGTGCTCACTGAGCCTGTACTTTGTCAAGGTTTTTCTAAGGTTTTGATCAGTAACCATGGTCAAATATTTAGCCACAGTGTGCTGTCGATTTAGGGCCAGATAGCACTGCATTTTGCTTTGTGTTTGTGCTTGTGTTTCCCAATAAGCAATATAGTTTTGTTTTGACTGTGTTGTAATTTGGTTTATTCTGATTGATTGGATGTTCTGGTCCTGAGGCTTCAGTGTGTTAGTAGAACAGGTTTGTGAACTCAGCCCCAGGACCAGCTGGATAAGGGGACTCTTTTCTTTGCTCAGCTCTTGGCATTGCAGGGCTTGGTAGTGATATGAGAGGGGGTCACTGTATTTTAGATGTTTCCAAAAGTTAATTGCTCTTTTTTGAGTTTTTATTATTATTGGATATTGGCCTAATTCTGCCCTGCATGCATTGTTTCTCTCTATGTGTGTCTGCCTCGCTCTGTGTCTGCCTCGCTCTGTGTCTGCCTCGCTCTGTGTCTGCCTCGCTCTCTGTCTGCCTCTGACATCCTAGCGCCACCTAGAGCCCTTTGAAAAACAGACGGAGGAAGAGAGAGAAAGAAGCCTTCTCCTGGTTATTTATAGAACTGGGAAGATATTTTTAGCCCAGTGTTGCCATGTGAACGGGCTGTCGTGTTCCCATGCGGAGCTGACTTAAGCATCCTCTCTCTCTCCCCTTCTCCCCCTCTCTCACTTGCTGTCCCTCTCACTTGCTGTCCCTCTCACTTGCTGTCCCTCTCACTTGCTGTCCCTCTCACTTGCTGTCCCTCTCCCTTGCTGTCCCTCTCCCTTGCTGTCCCTCTCCCTTGCTGTCCCTCTGTCTTTCTCTCTCACTCTTCTTCCTTTCTCCTTAATCTATTTATTTCTCATTTTCTCACTCTGTCATTCATTCATCCATCTGTCTGTCGTTGTGCCCATGATGGAGCCCAACCTGTCCATGAGAGGGACGGTCTGTTTCTCTTCTCCTCCCTCCATCTGTCTCTCTCTCTCGGCCCACACCACTTGTCCTCTCCATCTAGTTCCGTCTTTCTTTTAGATGGTTGTCACTCAGTACTGTGGGTCCAGGTGCCTTTGTATCCTTAGGGGTGGGCGTGTTTCCATAGCGTTCCCTTGGGAACGTAGAGTCCTTATTATCATCAACGGACCGTTTGCTTTGAAATCATATGAAATCATGAATGGACAATACAGACACTATGAAATCTGACAATATGAATCATGAATGGATGTTTGAAGTTACATAGATAGTATGGTACAAATACATAGATAGTATGGTACAAATACATAGATAGTATGGTACAAATACACAGATAGTATGGTACAAATACACAGATAGTATGGTACAAATACANAGATAGTATGGTACAAATACACAGATAGTATGGTACAAATACACAGATAGTATGGTACAAATACACAGATGCACCAGAAGTATCATTGTCATTTGTTTTATGTGTGTTTTTTCTTAACTCTCAACTCAACAGTTTCATAAGTCAGGAGTCTTTTCATTTTGAAGATCATTTTCACTTTGCCAATCCATCACAATAAAAAAAAATAGACATTTCCTACATGGTTTATTGGCATTATGTTTACAAGATAAAGCAGCTGATATGAAAACAGTTGATGAGATGAAACAGTTTGATTCTTTCCACTGTATGACGTGTTTAGGTGATAGCTACAGAGCTGTGTGTGTGCTTAAGACCTGTGATAATTGGCAGTAATCTTTACCATGTTCTTCTCTTCTCCTAGGGTCTGAACGTCATCTTCAACGTGGCTCTGGCCCTCCTCAAGGTGTGATCGGCTTCCTTTCCTTTTATTCATGTACTGGGGGTTCAAACCATTCTGTAGTGGCTTCCTTTCCTCTTTACCATAGCCACTGCCCAAGCCTGAAGCGGGGTTGTTTCGTACGCATACAGTCCACACTCAAGGTTTCCAAACGGCCAAACATTCAATGAGATCCAGGGATATGGTGCAACAAAAATGTTTATTCTTCTTATATCAAAAAAAAAAGATTCTCCAATCAACTCAATCAGCTCTAACACATTCCTTTGATTTTCAATTAGACAAATCCTGTTATGCTATTGGACGATTCACACTCAACACAGAGGCCTAAGACTTCGACCTGCCTTTTTTGATTGCTATGAATCAGATTATATTAAGTCTTTTTGACCTCAACGGTTTTGAGGTAGAAGAAGTTGGCCTTAACCACAGATCCAGAATCAGATGAACCAACCCCGAAATCCAAAACGTTTAGAAGAAAAAGTCAAAAAGGATGTTTTTGTGCTTTTTAACCCGAGTCAAGATACAGACCACCATCCTCTCTCTTACTTATGATTTTGACTGATTTAAAAAATATATCTATTTTTAGTTACTGTGGGGGGGGTTCTGCAGTGTTTAGTAAATACATGGGAAGAGCATCTCTGCTGTCAGAGTATGATGTTCTGTGTAGTACAGTGTGGATGACTGGGTTGTGAGAAAGTGGAATAGTTTGCCTATGTCTCCCTCTGCTGCCCATTTCTTCATTTTATTTAACCGTTATTTTAACAGGGAGTCTTGCTGAGACCAAGGTCTCTTTCACAGATGAGCTCTGTTTATCATCAATCAATGAAATGTATTTATAAAGCTCTTCTTACATCAGTTGATGTCACAAAGTGCTGTACAGAAACCCAGCCTAAAACCCCAAACAGCAATGCAGATGTAGAAGCACGGTGGCTAGGAAAAACTCCCTAGAAAGGCCAGAACCTAGGAA
Source organism: Salvelinus sp. IW2-2015 (assembly GCF_002910315.2). Taxonomy (NCBI): domain Eukaryota; kingdom Metazoa; phylum Chordata; class Actinopteri; order Salmoniformes; family Salmonidae; genus Salvelinus; species Salvelinus sp. IW2-2015. The sequence goes on from NC_036866.1 coordinate 7,675,488, forward strand.
GAAACCTAGAGAGGAACCAGACTCTGAGGGGTGGCCAGTCCTCTTCAGGCTGTGCCGGGTGGAGATTATAACAGAACATGGCCAAGATGTTCAAATGTTCATATGACACACACACACACACACAGAGAGACACAGAGAGACTTAAATTCACACAAGACACCAGATAAGACAGGAGAAATACTCCAGATATAACAGACTGACCCTAGCCCCCCGACACAAACTACTGCAGCATAGATACTGGCGGCTGAGACATCACTATACACATCAATATACACTAAAAGCATAATACAGTCATAGAAATCAAACACATTCTTCGTTAAAAAGGTACTAAATCAGCCTTTTGAATTTCCCTACAGGCACCAATTCATTACATTTTGTTTTAATAAGAGGCCAAAAAAACTAATAAGGAGATTTAGCGAACTCAGTAGGGATAGATGTGACCTCCAGAGTTAACCGGCCCTGGTATCTTGTACTGTGGTAAAGAATATTTTGAAACAGGGAGGGTATCTTGTACTGTGGTAAAGAATATATAGAAACAGGGAGGGTATATTGTAACTGTGGTAAAGAATATATTTGAAACAGGGAGGGTATTCTTGTACTGGTGGTAAAGAATATATAGAAACAGGGAGGGTATCTTGTACTGTGGTAAAAGTATATAGAAACAGGGAGGGTATTTGTACTGTGGTAAAGAATATATGAAACAGGGAGGGTATCTTGTACTGTGGTAAAGAATATATAGAAACAGGGAGGGTATCTTGTACTGTGGTAAAGAATATATGAAACAGGGAGGGTATCTTACTGTGGTAAAGAATATATTGAAAAGGGAGGGTATCTTGTACTGTGGTAAAGAATATATAGAAACAGGGAGGGTATCTTGTACTGGGTAAAGAATATATAGAAACAGGGAGGGTATCTTGTACTGCGGTAAAGAATATATAGAAACAGGGAGGGTATCTTGTACTGTGGGTAAAGAATATATGAAAACGGGAGGGTATCTTGTACTGGCGGTAAATAATATATTTGAAACAGGGAGGGTACTTGTACTGTGGTAAAGAATATATTGAAACAGGGAGGGTATCTGTACTGTGGTAAAGAATATATAGAACAGGGAGGGTATCTTGTACTGTGGTAAAGAATATATTGAAACAGGGAGGGTATCTTGTATTGCGGTAAAGATTATATTGAAACAAGGAGGGTATCTTGTACTGTGGTAAAGAATATATTGAAACAGGAGGGTATCTTGTACTGTGGTAAAGAATATATTGAAACAGGGAGGTATCTTGTACTGGGTAAAGAATATATTGAAAACAGGGAGGGTATCTTGTACTGTGGTAAAGAATATATTGAAACAGGGAGGGTATCTTGTACTGTGGTAAAGAATATATGAAAACAGGGGGGTATCTTGTACTGCGGGTAAAGAATATATGAACAGGGGAGGGTAATCTTGTACTGCGGTAAAGAATATATTGAACAGGGAGGGTATCTTGTACTGTGGTAAGAATATATTGAAACAGGGAGGGTTCATCTTGTATCTGTGGTAAAAATATATTGAACAGGGAGGGTAACTTGTACTGTGGTAAAGAATATATTGAAACAGGGAGGGTATCTTGTACTGCGGTAAAGAATATATAGAAACAGCGAGGGTATCTTGTACTGCGGTAAATAATATTTTGAAACGGAGGGACCACCTGGAATTGTCCAATAACAACCACTCTAAAGCCCTCTTTTTTTTTTTTACATTTAATATATATTGTCGATTTCATTACATTTTAATTTAAAACACAAGTACAACGGCTGTGCTATTATAGTGTACTTCAGGTCAAATGTCAAGTCTATCAGATACTGTGATTGCAGTGCTATTGCTGACAAATTAACAGGCTAATCAATTAGTCTTGTACCTCAAACTATGTGTTACCATTCTGCGCTGAGAGACAAAATCCCATAACCCCCTGCCATTGGGAGTTCATTTTGGACTAGGTTCAAAGAAATGTCAGTTAAATGCTGGTGATTAAGTGCTGAATTCTTTACAGTTCAGATTGTAGGCCAATGCATTGTTATAACATTTTTCTTTAAACTGAACTTGCATACTAATCGGTTGAAGAAATTGTCATGCACTGTAAATGTGACTTTTCGCCAGCATTTTATTTTGAACAACGTTGAGTCGCTGTGAAGGGAATGGGTTACGCTGATGATCACAGGGTCACCAGAAAGAGAGCGAACGAGGGAGCTTAAAGAGTGGGTAGAAACCATGTGTGAGGTGAACCCAGGTGAACTAGCAGCTCCTGGGAGGGCTATGGTGATTGCCCTTCTATTTGAACCCGTACTTTGTTTCCACACACGGTCTCCTCGCCGATGATACCCATTACTGTCTATTGTTAGATTTTAAAAAGCCTCCAGCTACAACAGAATAGTACTTTCATGCTATTAAAGCATATATTGGTTGTGTGTGTGTGTCCGAGTGGTCAGGCATGACGGCATTATTCCCAGAGCCTCCCTCTCCTCCTTCCTCTCCCCCTCCCTTCTTCCCCTCTCTCCCCCTCCCTCTCCCCTCCCCTCTCTCCCTCTGTTTCTCTCCCCTTCCCTCTCCCCCTCTATCCCTCTGTCTCTCTCCCCCTCCCTCTCCCTCTGTGCACTTACCCGCCCCTGCCGGTCTACCATAGTCCTTTAGGAGTGCACGGCAGCAGCACTAACATCTTTTAGCTGTTAGCAGTTAGCCATTAGCTGAGGTGTAGAAAAGGAGGAGGGGGGTCTTACATTTTTTTCAGGGATGTCTACCGCGAGCGCGTCAACCCTCAGACCCCTCTATCATACCCTTCCCCTCTCCTTCTCCTCTTGTCTTCTAGCACCTCTCTGCCTCAGCATCTCAGTCACATGCTCGCTCGCTCGCTCTCTCCCTCCGCCCAGCCCCAGCCAAGACCTCTGCATCAGAGCAGCTGTGTTAGCCAGTAGCATCGCAGACCCTTTAGCTGGGCGAGTCTTGAAGGCGAGAGGGGAAGAGAGAGGGAGGAAAAGGAAGGTGGGAGAACCGGTGTGGTTTCTCTCCACATGCCTCCACTAGCTGTTGCCAGACCAAACCCAAACCTGTGGCTCCCCCGTTTGGCCGAGGCTTTGGACCAGTAGAATCTGACACAGCAAAGGACCCTCCTGCAAAGGACCTGGAAGGAAACCTTTACCTTGACTGGAAGGATTACTACTCTGGATGTGTTTCCTATGGAAGTCTGCTGGAGGTATTAGATTCAGGAGTCCTTTTTAAAGCCTTTGTGGATGTTTCTTCCTAATTGAACTCCGCTTCTGAGGGCCTTGGCTATTTCAATGCTCCTTTATGGGAGTAAAGGATTTCCTGACAGAGACCGAGACACACACACTCAAGCTTGTGTGTCCTGCTAAGGCTCCCTGTCAGAGCCTTCCCTACTCTGCCTCGCCCTGATCTCTACCACCACTACATCTGTTTCCTCTCTTGGACTCTGAGTCACCATCGTCCTTAAAGTCCGTTCAGCTGTTAATAACACAACGCCAAGACGTCACTGTTTGGGATGGAAGCAGCTTCAGCCTAAGGCGGCGTGGCTAATAGACAGAATTAGAATCTCTTCCTCCCCTCAGCTTCCGATGTGTGTTACATCAGAAAGGACCGCTTCGGACGTGAAGGGACTACATCATTTGGAAGGGAGGGATGTTTGTGGACAGATTTTCTGAAGCAAACTCAGTATGCCCTGACCTATATGTCTATAGCGTTACCTCTCGGCTGAAGATAAAGAGGATCATTGAAGTCTGTCTTTTGTCCTTGTTAAGCCTTGGTCTCGGTTTTGTCCTTGTTAAGCCTTGGTCTCGGTTTTGTCCTTGTTGAACCTTGGTCTCGGTTTTGTCCTTGTTAAGCCTTGGTCTCGGTTGTGAAAAGAGAGATACTTGCTCTTTGAAGATGGGAGGGGGATAAAAAGGTGAAGACCTGTCATCTGCTTAAACCGTCTAGCCTCGTGCCTGTCTGTTGCTAGGCAATGGCATGCCCCCCCCTGTTTTGGGATTTGTTGTTGTTGAGAAAAGCAGATGAGTATCCTTGCACTCTATTTCCTGCCTCACCGTATCAACATTATGCCGACTGCGCTGGTCAGTTGTGATGAAGGGACTATAGTGTTTTCAGGTCGAGGGGCTATATCGGCTCTCTGACAACGGAGCTTACTGAATGAACCCAACCAACTCACTGATTCTCTGGTGCTCAACCCCACTGGATCCTCTCTACCTGTGGATCTATTCGTGGTGTATTTCTGCTGAGTTTGTGTTATTGGGGGACGACAGGCTTGGCCAGTCTATCGAGAGAAGCTCTGATCCAATACCTCACTGTGTTGTGTGTCACTACCCGATGCGGAACTATCGACCTATTCTTTCCCCCTAAAGGTCACTGCTGCCATTCGTTAAGACCTAGCTTGAATTGCCAAACAGCCTAAGAGAATAATCTCTGCTGGACCCTGACCTGAAGTCTTGGTCGGATTGACCGATATTGGACTTAGCTCAGACATAGCTGGGACTGCGCGCTGGAGTCGCCCTGCACCCTGGCCACCCTGGCCCCAGAGCTGGAGCCTCTCTCCTCTCCGTCCTTCTCTCCCTCTCTTTCCCCCTCCACCCAACCATCACCCCCGGTCACTGCCATGCCCACCCAGCTACCAGCGGCACTGCGGATGGGCAGCTGGGGGTCAGAGGAAGGGGGTTCAGCGGAGGAGAAAGCTGGGGAGACAGACTCTGTCTGTAAGGTGATGGGGCTCCTGGGGATGGGCCATCGCCTCTTCGTCCCCAAACTACTTGCGGTGAGAGATGGACTGGATAGGGACTGGGGTTGGGGCAGGGACTGAGATAGGGACTGGGGCTAGGACAGGATAGGCATTAGGCCAGGGATGGGCAATCTTACCATGCGAGGGCAACTGTTGTCCAACAACATACTTTTGTAATGTAGCTATATTGTTGAATTGTTCAATAGCTTGGGCTGTTAATTTAGTTTTTTGTGTGAATCATCATTATGACGATACGTCATTATGCCATTGTGTGGTGCTGTTACGTTCAGCCCTATTAACAAGGGCTTCAACTTGTTTTAACCACCCGTCTCACTTGAAATGACACTACCAGATATCTTGGATCAAAGTAGTATTACTCATGGTTAATGTAAAGGAAATTCCAGGTGAACCAAAAGGTGAGCAGTCGTCAAATCAGTCGGAAAAAAATCCGGTTTATTACAAGTTGCAACATGGAGACAATGTCACAACAGAAGCAGAGAAACTGTGTAACGGGCCTCTTGGAGAAGGTCCTCCTCTGTTAATCACACAGCACTGACGGTACTGTAAACACCAGCACGAGGCTTGTAGGAAGTCACAACGTTGGCTGCTACAGAATCAGGGTGGCACAGATACATTATCAGTGTGCCCTCGACTCAGTCTGGTATCAAACTGTAACCATAACATTCAACACTGGTAGACATTAACATTCAACACTGGTAGACATTAACATTCAACACTGGTAGACRTTAACATTCAACACTGGTCGACGTTAACATTCAACACTGGTCGACGTTAACATTCAACACTGGTCGACGTTAACATTCAACACTGGCAGACGTTAACATTCAACACTGGCAGACGTTAACATTCAACACTGGCAGACGTTAACATTCAACACTGGCAGACGTTAACATTCAAACTGGCAGACGTTAACATTCAACACTGGCAGACGTTAACATTCAACACTGGCAGACGTTAACATTCAACACTGGCAGACGTTCACATTCAACACTGGCAGACGTTCACATTCAACACTGGCAGACGTTCACATTCAACACTGGCAGACGTTCACATTCCACACTGGCAGACGTTCACATTCCACACTGGCCGACGTTCACATTCCACACTGGCCGACGTTCACATTCCACACTGGCCGACGTTCACATTCCACACTGGTCGACATTAGATGCTGGCAGTTAAACGGGTCAAAGGTAAAGCATCACTACTTAGTCGCCAACAATCTGTTTACTAAACTAAAAGTACTTTTATTAAATATGTTAATTAAACACACATGGTTAACTCCTGTTTCCCTTCCCTCAAGGGAAAGCATCTGTCTGAGTCTTCCTTCACATATGATCATGTTTATTACATATAAATCCATATCAACATTAAATAAAATACAGGAAAATAACTAATCAAATAATTTCCCATTACAGTTGAGTACTATCATCTTTCCAACTTTACTATACAAAGTGTCATAGTGTCATGTTTTCAGACTTCTGTCTCTGTCGTATTCTATTCTATTGGCTGAGCTTGTCTTCTTTCTCCTCAGACATCCAAGGAGGACCTGCTTCAGACTGACTTTGAGGGGGCTCTGAAGTTCTTCCGGGTCCAGCTACCCAAACGATACAGGGCTGCAGAGAACGCCCGCAGGCTCATGGAACAGGCCTGTAACATCAAGGTAGGAACCATTATTCTCTGTTTTCTGTTCCCCCTGTTTTACACACTGCACTGACCACTGATCCAAAAGGGAGCTTATGCTTCCAACTGGGCGAAGTCCAGTTTTATTTTCAGAGATGTGAAAGTGTCAGTCTAGTTGAATTGCCTACATGACTTCTAAGCCAGGTTTGCCATAGTCTACCTAACAGGTTATGAGGATATTTACCCTTACCACTCAAGTGTCCCTGCACATTGTAAATATGGTATTGGCACTGACCCTGTATTTAGCTTACTTACTTTCCCGCGTTCGTCTTATCAGTAGTATTATAAACCTTTTTAAAAAGTCAAGTATTTGTCATGTGTTTTTGTTCTGCTTGACTTTGTTTTATAGTACTACTGATATTGTTGGGACAAAGCAAGCAGGAAAGTCATTTCACTGTACTAGTGCACGTGACAACTTGATATTTCCTTGTAAACATACAGTTGAAGTCGTAAGTTTACATACACCTTAGCCAAATACATTTAAACTCTGTTTTTCACAATTCCTGACATTTAATCCTCGTAAAAATTCCCTGTCTTAGGTCAGTTAGGATCATCACTTTATTTTAAGAATGTGAAATGTCCGAAATAATAGTAGAGTGATTTATTTCAGCTTTTTCCAACAATTGTTTACAGACAGATTATTTATTTTATAATTCACTGTATCCCATTCCCAGTGGGTCAGAAGTTTACATACGCTCAATTAGTATTTGGTACCGTTGCCTTTTAAATTGTTTAACTTGGGTCAAACATTGTGGGTAGCCTTCCACAAGCTTCCCACAATATGTTGGGTGAATTTTGTCCCATTCCTCCTGACAGAGCTGGTGTAACGGAGTCAGTTTTGTAGGCCTCCTTGCTCGCACACGCTTTTTCAGTTCTGCCCACAAATTCTCTATAGGATTGAGGCCAGGGCTTTGTGATGGCCACTCCAATACCTTGACTTTGTTGTTCTTAAGCCATTTTACCACAACTTTGGAAGTATGCTTGGGGTCATTGTCCATTTGGAAGACCCATTTGCGACCACGCTTTAACTTCCTGACTGATGTCTTGAGATGTTGCTTCAATATATCCACATAATTTTACTTCCTCATGATGCCATCTATTTTGWGAAGTGCACCAGTCCCTCCTGCAGTAAAGCACCCCCACAACATGATGCTGCCACCCCTGTGCTTCACGGTTGGGATGGTGTTCCTTGGCTTGCAAGTCTCCCCCTTTTTCCTCCTAACATAACGATGGTCATTATAGCCCAACAGTTCTATTTTTGTTTCATCAGACCAGAGAACATTTCTCCAAAAAGTACGAACTTTGTCCCCATGTGCAGTTGCAAACCGTAGTCTGTCTATTTTATGGCGGTTTTCTTCCTTGCTGAGCGGCCTTTCAGGTTATGTCGATATAGGACTCGTTTTACTGTGGATACTTTTGTACCTGTTTCCTCCAGCATCTTCACAAGGTCCTTTGCTGTTGTTCTGGGATTGATTTGCACTGTTCGCACCAAAGTACGTTCATCTATAGGAGACAGAATGCATCTACTACCTGAGCGGTATGATGACTGAATGGTCCCATGGTGTTTATACTTGCGTACTATTGTTTGTACAGATGAACGTGGTACCTTCAGGCGTTTGGAAATTGCTCCCAAGGATGAACCAGATTTTTTTTCTAGGTATTGGCTGATTTCTTTTGATTTTCCCATGATGTCAAGCAAAGAGGCACTGAGTTTGAAGGTAGGCCTTGAAATACATCCACAGGTCCACCTCCAATTGACTCAAATTATGTCAATTAGCCTATCAGAAGCTTCTAAAGCCATAACATCATTTTCTGGAATTTTCCAAGCTGTTTAAAGGCACAGTCAACTTAGTGTATGTAAACTTCTGACCCACTGGAATTTGATTACAGTGGGTCAAATACAGTGATTATAATTAAATAATCTGTCTAAACAATTGTGGAAAAATTACTTGTGTCATACACAAAGTAGATGTCCTAACTGACTTGCCAAACTATAGTTTGTTAACAATACATTTGTGGGTTGGTTGAAACACTAGACTTGTTTTAATGACTCCAACCTATGTAAACTCCGACTTCAACTGTTTTCCTTCTTCAATATCTTCTATGTGGAATGGCACACCACATCCGCAGCCTGTCAGTGTGTGGTATAGATGTTCACTTACCTCCTACCTCCTCCCACATGGGAATATATTGAGCTGAGGTATTTGGGGAATGTGCTGAGGTCAGATGAAGTGGCCTAAGGCTGCCTGCCTGCCTGACCACACACACACCACACACACACACACACACACACACACACACACACACACACACACACACACACACACACACACACACCGGGCAAGCGGAGGCAGCTCCAATCTCTTGTGTGTATGTGTGCTCGTATGTTGTGTGCTCGTATGTTGTGTGCTCGTGTTCGTGTGTGCTCGTGTTCGTGTGTGTGTTTGTGTGCTCGCTCGTATGTTTGTGTGCTCGTATGTTTGTGTTTGTGTGCTCGCTCGTATGTTTGTGTGCTCGCTCGTATGTTTGTGTGTGTGTGTGCTCGCTCGTATGTTTGTGTGTGCGCTCGTATGTGTGTGTGTGTGTGTGTTTAGCTTGCTTTGCAACTGTCTCGGTGGCAAAGCAGGGAGCCCTTCTAGTTTTACAGGAAGGAAGAAGAGCGTGATGGAAGAGATAATTCTCTCCTTCCGCACCCATCCCTGCTCTCTGTATGCATCTCTGTCTCCCTCCCTCTCCCCTGTGTATGTCTAATGACAGGATATCCTGAGTGTAGACACTCTGCATACGTTATTATGTAATTATTGCCTCGTACAAGCTTGTCTTTAAAAGCTTCTGGAAGAGAATTATCTGCTAAATGTTTGAGTAATATTACTTCACCTTATCACGTACTGACATGATGTAAAACAATTGTGCTCGTGCATGCGCACACACACACACACTGCACTTGCAGAACTGTGGTGTTATATGCCAGTGTGCGATCTTCTGAGTCATTTTGCGCAGAGAAATGTATTTGCTGTTTACACCGAAGTGTACACATCGTCAGATAGAGGATGGACTGAGAGAGGCAGGCTTTAGGACCGCGAGAGGAGAGGGAATGCTAGAGCGGGTAGGCGGGCTTTGCATTGACTTCAGTGGACAAGGTGAGCTGAACAGGTGCATCCATGGTCTGCCTGCCACACAGTGAGTCAGCAGCAATATGACAAGGAAATGGAGGAAAACTTCAAATCTGTCTTTTTGTACATTCTGGATCTACTCCAGTGTCTAGAGAGAGACACTTTATCTGGGAGAGAGAGACTCCGTGAGCATAGCCTTGCTATTGAGAAAGGCCGCCGTAGGCAGACATGGCTCTCAAGATAAGACAGGCTGTGTGCACACTGCCCACAAAATGAGGTGGAAACTGAGTTGCACTTCCTAACCTCCTGCCCAAATGTATGACCATATTAGAGAGACATATTTCCCTCCGATTACACAGAACCACAAAGAATTCAAAAACAAATTCAATTTCGATAAACTCCCGTATCTACTGGGTGAAATACCACGGTGTGCATCACAGCAGAAAGATTTGTGACCTGTTGCCGCAAGAAAAGGTAAACCAGTGAAGAACAAACACCATTGTAAATACAACCCATATTTGTTTAGTTATTTTCCCTTTTGTAATTTAACTATTTGCACATAATGACATTTGAAATGTCTTTATTCTTTTGGAACTTCTGTGTGTCTGTGTACTGTACATTTTTATTGTTCACTTTTGTTTATTATCTAGTTCACTTGCTTTGACAATGTTGACATACATTTCCCATGCCAATAAAGCCCTTAAATTGAGAGAGAGAATCACCTTTGGGTGGAGACAAACTCTGCAGTGGGACTGAAGAGACAGATGGAACCAGCCTGTACTCTGAGCCTGCATGGCTGTTTGTTTAGCTTTAACCACTCGGAGGAAATCAAATTGACTGGCGGCTAAAATAAGGTCTTGACCGTGATTGTGGTGGCCATCGAGTCTCTTGGGAGCTTAACRTGTAATAGCAACCTTCTGAACATCTGACTGACTGGCCTAGGAACTGCTGTGTAATATGAGGGACTTTCATGCTCTGGGGCATCCAAGCAACTGCCTTGACTCTGACCTAGTGCAGGGAGAAATTGTTAAACTGTTATCAACCACTCTCTCCCTTCCCCCTCCTCACTCAAGGGAGGACCATACAAGAAGCAGCGTTAGCACGTCGACCCCCATTGACCTCCCAGAAGACACACACACACCAGAATGGCACAACCGTGTGTGTGTGTCACAGGACCCCACCACTCATATGAATTGCCTGATTGGGCAACAGCAGCAGCTCTCTCATCTTAGGATTTCAATTCTCTCTTCAATGTCCTCTGAAGTGACATTGTGCCTGAGGTGTTTTGACAGAGAAGAGCCTAGTCTCCAGAATTAGCCACTCTATTTTTGCATCTTGTCCTTTTTAAACCCTTTTTTCACATCTTTTTGTGGAAGATGTGTGTGCATGCGTGTTCCCTTCTCTCAGGAGACAAATCTCACGGAGTGAGTCCGAGAGATACTCTCATCACAGAACTTGGTGTCGTTAGAAGGAACGAAGCACGGTGTCTACTGGCAACTACAACCATCATACCCTGTCAATGGAACTATACTTCCCCATGGACAAGTGCAGAGTTGAATCAGTTGATGATATACCTCATGTTCATGAGTGCCAAGGAAGGAAATATAAGCCAGCCTGCTCAATTTATGTTGTCCTTACATTTTTTCTTTGATGTCTGAAGCGGATCAACTTGACTCCTAAGCAGCTTAGTCGAGTACAAGAATTCACTGGCACCTGCTAGTTGGGGAGCGATGCTAAGCTTTCAGCGACTAACAACCCCCCCCCCGGATTATGGGGAAATTATTTACATTTCACAGCCCTTAAACACCCCAAGAACAATGTTGAGGAAACTTTGAGACATTTCCAGGACAAAAATAAGATTTATCGACGCCTTGGAACATTTAGGTTTTAAATCCATTTAAAACCAACTCGGGCATGATTTGATTGATTCATATTTATTCTGCCTGCCTTTGACAACCCTCTGGGAGACGTTTCATGCTCAGCAGTTTCACCATTTAGAAGAAGTGGAGACGGAGAGAGCAAGAGAGAGGAAGAGAGAGGGAGTGGTTGCTGTTTCTTAGACGCTACTCCCTTGAGAGAATGAAGAAGGAATAAAGGATGAGAATGTTGTATACAGTGCCTTTCCCCACCAGGGACATCTCCTAAGAGAACTGGGCCGAGTCTCAGCAGGAACAACTGAAGCTAACGCTAAAGCTTACCACGGTGGGGTCCTGATAAGTCAGGCTGCAGGCAGCGCTACAGACAGCTGTGTGGTTTAGTTTTTTTGTGTCACCTTGAATTCAAACATCAGACTCGCTGTGCCTGCAGTCGTTTTTTTATTTTTGTTCACATTGTTTCGTTTTCAAACTTTTGGGGGGAGGACAAGCAGTGTGTGACGTATGTAGACTGCGGAGGCACTTAACACATCGAGTCATTGTGGTTTGTCTGACAGCTCCAACACTTCCTCACACACACTGAAACACACAGTTGAAGCGTGTGTTGGTGTGTGTAGCCATCTCCGAGTGCGTCTAAACCAAACTTCATCTTACTAAGACTGAAGGGAGTGGAAAATAATACCGGGAGTGCAACCCGAGAGGAGCTGGAAAAACGCCACGGATTGGAGGACTAACAAATGTAGGAAAAGAAGAAAGGAGGAGGAATACCAGCCTGGCGGTTCTGAGGAAGAGGGGGAACGAAAGACACACTATCCTCCTCACAACACGCTTGAGAACACCAAGCATCAGAGGGAGAGAGAAATACAACAGGTGTGTTGTTCTGCAGGGCTCCTCCCTCCCTCGCTCCATCACACCCGCCCTTAGGGGCGTGGCTTGTACCTTGAGGGACAGTGAAAGAGGCCAGTCACTCCTCAGGCTCTCTGATAGACCTGTTGACTCCTCTCTTCCTCTCCACTCCTCTCTTCCACCCCTTTACTCTTTTCCACTTCACCCACCTGTGGAATATACTGCCCTGTGCCAAGATGATGGAAGAGATCTCTATCACGGTGGCGTACGACGCCCACGTCATCAATCAGATCTGTGAGGAGGATATCCTGGCTGGCCTGGTGGCCCTCTCCAAGCCTCCCAAACCTGTGGTAGGTCTGTCCCTCCTCAGTCCTGGCTACTTTGGCAACTCAACTCTGTTCATGCACTCTTTTACTGCCTGAGAACGGCTAAAGGAAACACTGCTTTCTTTTTTCAGTAGCGAGAACTATCTTTCCTACTGTCTTGTAGGAGACGGTGTAGATTGAAATACATTTGTATTCACGTTGTAGTTAYAGTTCAGTGGTTGTCAGTGTGTTCTCATGGAAATCTTTTCCCCCTCTCCAGTCAGCTTAACCTCAGGATACTAATGAAATTACAACTGTCAGTTTGTTTAAATTAAAGATGGATTACTCTTCACCCAGCATGTATACCTGTGTGAGTGTGTGCGCATGCATGCATGTTTGAGATTGGTCATCGAAGTCAAAACATGACCCAGTTTTTCCTGAAATGGCTGTTTTGAATCCTTAGGTATGTGCAGTCATTTCAATATTCAAATGCTTTCAGCCAGGTAAGCCAGGCACCATTACGCCACAGAGCTAGCCAATATTCCCCCTGTGCACAGTCTGTCAGGTCTAGTAGAGAACACTGTGCTTGTTTCAGATTCACAACATGCATTTCCTATCAGCTGGGCTCAGTTCTATGGCTACTTCTCACATTAGGTCATCATCACGCATTGAAATTCAAATCAAGAACCATTTTCAACACTCTGAATTGAGTTGCAATGGATTTCTTGAATTGCAATTGACCCCAACATTGACATACATGCTTTTTGTTTTGTCTATATGAGCGATAATGTGTTCTTTCTTACACGTGGGCACTGTGCATATGTTCGCACGTGCCTTAACTGTGTATTTTGTGAGGGTCTAGTATTGAACAGAAATGTATAACATTGTACTGTAATCTCTAACTGTTGTGTGCCTGTGGGTTATAAGCCGGCTGTTGTACTAGTAAGAAGTGACTGTACATAGGTTATCACTGGAGAGCTGAGCCTCATGAACACTGGCATATTCTAACAGTGGCTCAAGGTTAGCTTATACTTAGGCTGTGTCCCAAATGGAACCCTATTCCTTATATAATGCAATACTTTTGTGCAGTAGTACATTACTTAGGTCATAGGGCGCCATTTAGAACTCAGACAGTCTGTTTTGGTTCTCATTGTTCTACATAGCCCCCAGCTGTCACTGCCTCCAATATACACTGTACAGTTGAAGTCTGAAGTTTACATACACCTTAGCCAAATACATTTAAACTCAGTTTTTCACAATTCCTGACATTTAATCGTAGTAAAAATTCCCTGTCTTAGGTCAGTTAGGATCACCACTTTATTTTAAGAATGTGAAATGTCAGAATAATATTAGAGAGGGGGATTTATTTCAGCTTTTATTTCTTTCATCACATTCCCAGTGGGTCAGAAGTTTACATACACTCAATTAGTTTTTTGTAGCATTGCCTTTAAATTGTTTAACTTGGGTCAAACGTTGTGTGTAGCCTTCCACAAGCTTCCCACAATACGTTGAGTGAATTTTGGCCCATTCCTCCTGACAGAGCTGATGTCACTGAGTCAGGTTTGTAGGCCTCCTTGCTCGTACACGCTTATCAGTTCTGCCCACAATTTTCTATAGGATTGAGGTCAGGGCTTTGTGATGGCCACTCCAATACCTTGACTTTGTTGTCCTTAAGCCATTTTGCCACAACTTTGGAAGTATGCTTGGGGTCATTGTCCATTTGGAAGACCCATTTGAGACCAAGCTTTAACTTCCTGACTGATGCACCCTCACAGCAAAGCACCCTCACAACATGATGCTGCCACCCCCGTGCTTCACGGTTGGGATGGTGTTCTTCGGCTTGCAAGCATCCCCCTTTTTCCTCCAAACATAATGATGGTCATTATGGCCAAACAGTTCTATTTTTGTTTTATCAGACCAGAGGAAATTGTTCCAAAAAGTACAATCTTTGACGCCATGTCCAGTTGCAAACCGTAGTCTGGCTTTTTTATGGCGGTTTTGGAGCCGTGGTTTCTTCCTTGCTGAGCGGCCTTTCATCTTCACAAGGTCCTTTGCTGCTGTTCTGGGATTGATTTGCACTTTTCGCACCAAAGTACGTTCATCTCTAGGAGACAGATCGCGTCTCCTTCCTGAGCGGTATGACGACTGCGTGGTCCCATGGTGTTTATACAGATGAACGTGGTACCTTCAGGCATTTGGAACATGCTCCCAAGGATGAATCAGACTTGTGGAGGTCTATACATTTTTGGCTGATTTCTTTTGATTTTCCCATGATGTCAATCAGAGGCATTGAGTTTGAAGGTAGGCCTTGAAATTCATCTACAGGTACACCTCCAATTGACTCAAATGATGTCAATTACTCTATCAGAAGCTTCTAAAGCCATGACATTATTTTCTGGAATTTTCCAAGCTGTTTAAAGGCACAGTCAACTTAGCGTATTTAAACTTCTGACCCACTGGAATTGTGATACGGTGAATTATAAGTGAAAAAATTACTTGTGTCATGCACAAAGTAGATGTCCTAACTGACTTGCCAAGACTATAGTTTGTTAACAAGAAATTTGTGGAGTGGTTGAAAAACCTGTTTTATTGACTCCAATGTAAGTGTATGTAAACTTCCGACTTCAACTGTATATGCAAAAGTATGTGGACACACTTTCAAATTAGTGGATTTGGCTATTTCAACCATATCCCGTTGCTGACAGGTGTATAAAATTGTGCACACAGCCGTGCAATCTCCATAGACAAACATTGGCAATAGAATGGTCTTACTGAAGAGCTCAATGACTTTCAACATGGCAACGTCATTGAATGCCACCTTACCAAAAAGTCAGTTTGTCAAATTTTCTTCCCTGCTAGAGCTTCCCCAGTCAACTGTAAGTGCTGTTATTGTGAATTGGAAACGTCTAGGAGCAACGAAGGCTCAGCTGCGAAGTGGTAGGTTACACAAGCTCATAGAATGGGACCGCCGAGTGCAGAAGCACATAGCAAAAAATCGCCTGTCCTCGGGTTGCAACACTCTCACTACCGAGTTCCAAGCTGCCTCTGGAAGCGTTGTCAGCACAAGAACTGTTCGTCGGGAGCTTCCTGAAATGGGTTTCCATGGCCGAGCAGCCACACACAAGCCTAAGATCACCATGTGCAATGCCAAGCGTCGGCTGGAGTGGTGTAAAGCTCGCCACCATTGGACTTTGGAGCAGTGGAAACGCGTTCTCTGGAGTGATGAATCGCACTTCACCATCTGGCAGTCCGACGGACAAATCTGGTTTGGTGGATGCCCGGAGAACACTACCTGCCCCAATACATAGTGCCAACTGTGAAGTTTGGTGTAGGAGGAATAATGGTCTGGGGCTGTTTTTCATGGTTCGGGCTMGGCCCCTTAGTTCCGGTGAAGGGAAATTTATACGCTACAGCGTACAATGACATTGTAGACGATTCRGTGAATCCAACTTTGTGCTTGTCTCACACACAGTTTGGGGAAGGCCCTTTCCTGTTTCATCATGACAATGCCCCTGAACACAAAGGAAGGTCCATACAGAAATGGTTTGTTGAGATCGGTGCCCATGATTAATTAATGCCCATGATTTTGGAATGAGATGTTCGAGGAGCAGGGGTCCACATACAAGATATATTCTCAAAGTTAAAAGTATGGCATATTTTAGATTTGGGATATCTCAACGGCATATTTTAGATTTGGGATATCTCAACGGCATATTTTAGCATAAGACATATATAATTTCACATGTTTAAGCATTGGAAATACGTTTTGTATGAGATGGTGAAATTTTTGTGGATTATGTTGAAATTATCATTGGTTTTAGTGAGCGACATTAGACGGCTATCGTTAGCTGTGTTTTATGGGCCTGTTAATAGTCATAAAGGGGAATGCTGATGGCCTATATACAACTTCAATGGAAAAAGTGAGGGTGAAATAGTGTCATTTTTTGCCACTTTCAAGGCTGTCTGTGGTCAGATATGACTGATAGTGCGAGGGGAAGAATGAGTGTGTTGGGGGAAGAGGAGGACTGGGGCGAGAGGGCTGGAGGGGGAAACCTTGTGCCTTCTTTTCCAGAAGGTTCCATATTATGTTATCTGAAATCAAAACTGTAGGGGTGTATGGAAGCTTTGTGTGGTTTTGTTTTTTGGCTCGTGCTCTTTCTCTGCAGGTCAATTTTGCAAGTCACTTCACACCTTCGAGAGACGGTTGGGCTACWCATCAGCTCTCGCTATCTCTCTCGCTCTCGCTCGCTCTCTCTCTCTCTCACTCACACACACATGGACAAGCTTCTATGGTATATTCTTTTTCAGATGAAAGCTCTTTCATCAGCAGTATTTCGCTCTATTTCTCGACTTCTTTCTTTCTCCTTTTCATATTGTTTTTAGATAATGGCTCCTAGGGCGGTGACAATACCATGGCAAAAATGAAAACATCAGGCAGACAACTCTTTGGTTCTTTAAAATCCTGCAGTATGTAAAATATTGTGTTCTATAGCTTGGAAAATAAATATATGTGACTCTTGATGTCAACATTATGATGTTTGTTTCCAACATTCAGGGTGTTTTTCTAAATAAGTCAAAGCTGCTTCCTTTTTTTGGTTTACTTGCCATGATACTAACGGGCGTTGCGATACTGGTGTAATGCCGGCCCTAATGGCTCCCTTCTCTCTACCCTTCTCCCCTCTCGTCCCAGAGCTTGTGTTGGTATCTTACCAGGRCGTCACACACCTGAACACACACTTGTGTTCAGTCGTCAGGAACAGAAGGGCCGAGGGGGATGGAGAGTCCTTTCGTAAAGTTCCTATTGTTCACTGGGTACAACCAAGGCCAGTGGAGCATAAACAATGCTGATAGGCTATCTTATCAACCACACACATCTATTAGCCCTTTACAAGTTACAAAATACAGCAAGGAACAGGTTTGACTGCTTCTAGAACTGTTTATGGATTCCTGTCTGTAATAATATATTACATCAGGACTGGTGAGTTCATGGTGTCCATATATGTTATAAGACACTGGGCCTAGCATGCTATCAGGCTGAGAACAAACGATATGGGAAGATGGCTTGCTAACAATGGAGTATCTGTAGTAGGGATGTATTGTGGGTAATTGATAACCTAGGGGAGGAATATTTGCCACCCTGGTCCCACAGGGCAAGGGTCAGGTGTACATTATGCATGGCTAAGCAGGCTAGTGAAGAAAGGTAATGTCCAGGCAACAGGCTGTTTAATATCCTCTTTATAAACCCAGTGCAATATGTCCTCTTTATAAACCCAGTGCAATATGTCCTCTTTATAAACCCAGTGCAATATGTCCTCTTTATAAAC
>NC_036866.1:7700040-7751290 GCF_002910315.2 Salvelinus sp. IW2-2015
CCAATAGCTCTTTATACACCCCGTGCAATATATTCTCTTTATAAACCCCGGCAATATGTCCTCTTTATAAACCCCGTGCAATATGTCCTCTTTATAAACCAGTGCGAATAGTTCTATAAATCCCAGCATTGTCTTTTATAACCCTGGTTGCAATATGTCCTCTTTATAAACCCAGTGTAATATGTCCTCTTTATAAACCTACAGTAGTACAATATGCATATTTTTACTACATTCCATACAGGATATATACAACATTGACCTCATGACACAAGGCAATGGGATGTAACTTCTCACAAACCAGTGTTTTCATCCCAACCACCACCTATTGTGTGACTGTACCCTTGAAAGCCTCTTGACGACTCCAGTCACTGTATAACTATGGTAAACACAGGCAAACCCACCCATACTCTCTTTCTGTCTCTCTATCTCCTCTTTCTCAGGCTCTCATCTCGCTTTATCGCCTTTCTCTAAATTAAATTTCAATTTAAGGGGCTTTATTGGCATGAGAAACATATGTATACATTGCCAAAGCAAGTAAAATAGATAAACAAAAGTGAAAAACTTTTTTTTACATTAAACATTACATTCAAAAAAATTCCCAAAGAATAAAGACATTTCAAATGTCATATTATGTGCAAATAGTTAAAGTACAAAAGGGAAAATAAATAAACATAAATATGGGTTGTATTTACAATGGTGTTTGTTCTTCACTGTTTGACCTTTTCTTGTGGCAACAGGTCACAAATCTTGCTGCTGTGATGGAACACTGTTATTTCACCCAATAGATATGGGAGTTTATCAAAATTGAGTTTCTTTTCGAATTCTTTGTGGGTCTGTGTAATCTGAGGGAAATATCTGTCTCTAATATGGTCATAGATTGGGCAGGAGATTAGGAAGTGCAGCTCAGTTTCCACCTCCATTTTGTGAGCAGTGTGCACATGGCCTGTCTTTTCTTGAGAGCCAGGTCTGCCTACGGCAGCCTTTCTCAATAGCAAGGCTATGCTCACAGAGTCTGTAGTTTGGGTCAGTCACAGTGGTCAGGTATTCTGCCACTGTGTACTCTCTGTTTAGGGACAAATAGCATTCTAGTTTGCTCTGTTTTTTTATTAATTACTTGACACATTGGAAAGAATTATCTTTTTGTTTTCTCATTATTTGGATGGGTCAATTATGTTGGTGTCCTGGGGCTCTGTAGGGTCTGTTTGTGTTTGTGAATAGAGCCCCAGTACCAGCTTGCTTAAGGGACTCTTCTCCAGGTTCATCTCTCTGTAGGTGATGGCTTTGTTATGGAAGGTTTGGGAATCGCTTCCTTTTAGGTGGTTGTAGAATTTAACGTCTCTCTTCTGGATTTTGATAATTACCGGGTACCGACCTAATTCTGCTCTGCGTGCATTATTTGGTGTTTTACGTTGTATACTGAGGATATTTTTGCAGAATTCTACATGCAGAGTCTCAATTTGGTGTTTGTCCCATTTTGTRAATTCTTGGTTGGTGAGCAGACCCCAGACCTCACAACCATAAAGGGCAATGGGTTCTATAACTGATTCAAGTATTTTTAACCAGATCCTAATTGGTATGTTAGTTTTGATGGCATAAAGGCCTTTCTTGCCTTGTCTCTCAGGTTGTTAATGGCTTTGTGGAAGTTACTTGTGGCGCTGATGTTTAGGCCGAGGTATGTATAGTTTTTTTGTGTGCTCTAGGGCAATGGTGTCTAGATGGAATTTGTATTTGTGGTCCTGGCAACTGGACATTTTTTGGCACACCATTATTTTTGTCTTACTGAGATTTACTGTCAGGGCCCAGGTCTGACAGAATCTGTGCAGAAGATCTAGGTGCTGCTGTAGGCCCTCCTTTGTTGGGGACAGAAGCACCAGATCTTCAGCAAACAGACAATTGACGAAAGATTCTAGTAGGGTGAGGCCAGGTGCTGCAGACTGTTCTAGTGCCCTCGCCAATTTGTTGATATACAGTGGGGCAAAAAAGTATTTAGTCAGCCACCAATTGTGCAAGTTCTCCCACTTAAAAAGATGAGAGGCCTGTAATTTTCATCATATGTACACTTCAACTATGACAGACAAATGAAGGAAAAAAATCCAGAAAATACATTGTAGGATTTTGAATTTATTTGCAAATTATGGTGGAAAATAATGATTTGGTCAATAACAAAAGTTTCTCAATACTTTGTTATATCCCTTTGTTGGCAATGACAGAGGTCAAACGTTTTCTGTAAGTCTTCTCAAGGTTTTCACACACTGTTGCTGTATTTTGGCCCATTCCTCCATGCAGATCTCCTCTAAGAGCAGTGATGTTTTGGGGCTGTTGCTGGGCAACACGGACTTTCAACTCCCTCCAAAGATTTTCTATGTGGTTGACCACTCCTTCGTTGGCCGGGCGGTGTGTTTGATCATTGTCATGCTGAAAGACCCAGCCACGTTTCATCCTCAATGCCCTTGCTGATGGAAGGAGGTTTTCACTCAAAATCTCACGATACATGGCCCCATTCATTCTTTCCTTTACACGGATCAGTCGTCCTGGTCCCTTTGCAGAAAAACAGCCCAAAGCATGATGTTTCCACCCCCATGCTTCACAGTAGGTATGGTGTTCTTTGTATGCAACTCAGCATCTTTGTCCTCCAAACACGACGAGTTTTTACCAAAAAGTTATTTGGTTTCATCTGACCATATGACATTCTCCCAATCTTCTTCTGGATATCCAAATGCTTTCTAGCAAACTTCAGACGGGCCTGGACATGTACTGGCTTAAGCAGGGGGACACGTCTGGCACTGCAGGATTTGAGTCCCTGGCGGCGTAGTGTGTTACTGATGGTAGGCTTTGTTACTGGTCCCAGCTCTCTGCAGTCATTCACTAGGTCCCCCCGTGTGGTTCTGGGATTTTTGCTCACCGTTCTTGTGATCATTTTGACCCCACGGGGTGAGATCTTGCGAAGAGCCCCAGATCGAGGGAGATTATCAGTGGTCTTGTATGTCTTCCATTTCCTAATAATTGCTCCCACAGTTGATTTCTTCAAACCAAGCTGCTTACCTATTGCAGATTCAGTCTTCCCAGCCTGGTGCAGGTCTACAATTTTGTTTCTGGTGTCCTTTGACAGTCTTTGGTCTTGGCCATAGTGGAGTTTGGAGTGTGACTGTTTGAGGTTGTGGACAGGTGTCTTTTATACTGATAACAAGTTCAAACAGGTGCCATTAATACAGGTAACGAGTGGAGGACAGAGGAGCCTCTTAACCTCTCTGGGTCAGGTGGGACGCAATCGTCCCACCGGCAATAGCCAGGGAAAATACAGCGCGCATATTCAAATAAAATGATATAAAAATCAAACTTTCATTAAATCACACATGTAAGATACCAAATTTAAAGCTACACTCGTTGTGAATCCAGCCAACATGTCAGATTTCAAAAAGGCTTTTCGGCGAAAGCATAAGATGCTATTTTCTGATGATAGCACAACAGTAAACGAGAGAAGCATATTTCAACACTGCAAGCACGACACAAAACGCAGAATAAAATATAAATCATGCCTTTGACGAAATTCTTTGTTGGCACTCCAATATGTCCCATAAACATCACAAATGGTTCTTTTGTTCGATTAATTCCGTCGATATATATTCAAAATGTCAATTTATTTGGACCGTTTCATCCAGAAAACACAGCTTCCAACTTTCGCCACTTCACTACAAAAATATACAAAGTTATGTAAACTTTACCAAAACATTTCAAACTACTTTTGTAATACAACGTTAGGTATTTTTAAATGTTAATAATCGATCAATTTGAAGACGGGATAATCTGTGTTCAATACAAAAAGAAAACAAACTGACGCAACTTTTTTCGTAACGTGCCTCTCTCAAAAAATGTACTTCTGATTGACCCTCATTACGATAGCCCTACTTCTTCATTACACAAAGGAATAACCTCAACCGATTTTCAAGGACTGGTGACACCCAGTGGAAGCGGTAGGAACTGCAAGCAAGTCCATTAGAAATCTGGTGTCTCTAAGAAAACTCATTGAAAAAACAGTGACATCAAAAAAATTAATCTGAATGGTTTGTCCTCAGGGTTTTGCCTGCTACATAAGTTCTGTTATTCTCACAGACATGATTCAAACAGTTTTAGAAACTTCAGAGTGTTTTCTATCCAAATCTACTAATAATATGCATATCTTATATTCTGGGGATGAGTAGCAGGCAGTTGAATTTTGGCATGCTATTTATCCGAAAGTGAAAAAGCTGCCCCCTGCCCACAAGAAGTTAAAGAAGTTACAGGTCTGTGAGAGCCAGAAATCTTGCTTGTTTGTAGGTGACCAAATACTTATTTTCCACCATAATTTGCAAATAAATTCATAAAAAATCCTACAATGTGATTTTCTGGATTTTTTTCTCTCATTTTGTCTGTCATAGTTGAAGTGTACCTATGATGAAAATGACAGGCCTCTCATCTTTTTAAGTGGGAGAACTTGCACAATTGGTGGCTGACTAAATACTTTTTTGCCCCACTGTATATATGTTGAAGAGGGTGGGGCTTAAGCTGCATCTCTGTCTCACCCCACAGCCCTGTAGAACTAAATGTTTAACCGCATACTTGTTTGTGAATATGGATTTTATGATGTTGTATGTTTTTCCCCCAACACCACTTTCCATCAATTTGTATAGCAGAACCTCATGCCAAATTGAGTCAAAAGCTTTTTTCAAATCAACAAAGCATGGGAAGACTTTGCCTTTGTTTTGGTTTGTTTCTTTGTCTATTAGGGTGTGCAGGGTGAATATGTGGTCTGTCGTACGATAATTTGGTAAAAAGCCCATTTGACATCTGCTCACTACATTGTTTTCACTGAGGAAATATATGAGTCTGTTAATGGTAATGCAGAGGATTTCCCCAAGTTTGCTGTTGACGCATATCCCATGGTAGTTATTGGGGTCAAATTTGTCTCCACTTTTGTGGATTGGGGTGATCAGTCCTTGGTTCCAAATATTGGGGAAAATGCCCGTGCTTAAGATGATGTTAAAGAGTTTAAGGAATTTGTGGTGTGTATATTTTATCATTTAATTTAAGATACCATCAACACCACGGGCCTTTTTGGGTTGGAGGGTTTTTATTTTGTCCTGTAGTTCATTCAATGTAATTGGAGAATCCAATGGGTTCTGGTMGTCTTTAATAGTTGATTCTAAGAYTTGTATTTGATCCCGTATATGTTTTTGCTGTTATAGGGCCAAAAAGTATGGATAAACCACTTCTTCAATCATCTCCATTTTGGATAGATAACTCTTTGTGCTGTTTGTTTAGTGTTTTCCAATGTTCCCAGAAGTGGTTAGTCTATGCTTTCTTCAGTTACATTGAGCTGATTTCTGACATGCTGTTCCTTCTTTTTCCGTAGTGTATTTCTGTGTTGTTTGAGTGATTCACCATAGTGAAGGCTCAGGTTTTCTGGGTCTCTGTTTTTGCTTGGATAGGTTTCTGAATTTCTTTCTTAGGTTTTTGCATTCTTCATCAAACCATTTGTCATTGTTAATTTTCTTAGGTTGTCTGCTTGAAATTCTTAGCTTTGATAGGGAAGCTGAGAGGTCAAATATACTGTACAAGTTTACACCTTCACTATTACAGTGAAATGTTTTTTCCAGAAAGTTGTCTGAAAGGGATTGAATTTGTTTTGGTTGGTTTCCACACTACTTTTCTTCCATCTATAGCATTTCTTAATATTACTCAGCTCCTTTGGCTTTGATGTCTCATGATTTGAGTATTGCTCTGTTCAAGTAGACTGATTTTACTGTGATCTGATAGGGGTGTCAGTGGGCTTACTTAATACTGAGAGAGACT
Organism: Salvelinus sp. IW2-2015; assembly: GCF_002910315.2. Taxonomy (NCBI): domain Eukaryota; kingdom Metazoa; phylum Chordata; class Actinopteri; order Salmoniformes; family Salmonidae; genus Salvelinus; species Salvelinus sp. IW2-2015. Next base: position 7,705,870 of record NC_036866.1, read on the forward strand.
GGATTGAGGTCAGTGAAAAAGTTTTCTACAGTACTACTGCCAAGAGATGCGCTATAGGTGTACCTACCGTAGGAGTCCCCTCGAAGCCTACCATTGACTATGTACATACCCAGCATGCGACAGAGCTGCAGGAGTTGTGACCTGTTTTTGTTGGTTATGTTGTCGTAGTTTGTATATATWTTTTTTTTATGTAAACCTTTATTTAACTAGGCAAGTCAGTTAAGAACAAATTCTTAGTTACAATGACGGCCTACCGCGGCCAAACTCGGACAACGCTGGGACAATTGTGCACCGGCCTATGGGACTCACAATCACGGCTGGTTGTGATAGTCTGGTTGTGCATATGGGGGAGGGAATGCTGTCACCTCCAGGTAGGTGTTTGTCCCCCTGTGTGCTGAGTGTGTCAGGTTCTTGTCCAGTTCTGGCATTTAGATCACCACAGACTAGTACATGTCCCTGGGCCTGGAAATTATTGATTTCCCTCTCCAGGATGGAGAAGCGGTCTTCATTAAATTATGGGGATTCTAGTGGGGGGATATAGGTAGCACACAGGAGAAAATTTTTCTCTGTTGAGATCATTTCCTTTCGAATTTCTAGCCAAATGTAAAATGTTCCTGTTTTGATTAATTTAATAGTGAGTTAGGTCTGCTCTATACCAAATTAGCATACCCCCTGAGTCCCTTCCCTGTTTCACACCTGGTAGTTTGGTGGATGGGACTACTATCTCTCTCGCTCTCTCTTTTACTCATCCCCCTCTGTCTTCCCTCATTCTCAGCCAGTGAACTCCTATCTTCCTCTCTTCTGTCTCTCTGCTCTTGCTCTTCCTTCCCCTTCTGTCTTCTTCAAACAGTGACCTCCCATTTACCCCTCTCTCCCTCCCACTCTCATTCAATTCAAGGGCTTTATTGGCATGGGAAAACATATGTTAACATTGCCAAAGCAAGTGAAGTAGATAATATACATAAGTGAAATAAACAATAAAATTGAACAGTAAACATTACACWMACAGAAGTTCCAAAAGAATAAAGACATTTCAAATGTCATACTATGTGTATATATACAGTGCTGTAACGATGTACAAATGGTTCAAGAACAAGAGGGGAAATAAATAAACATAAATATGAGTTGTATTTACAATGGTGTTTGTTCTTCACTGGCTGCCCTTTTCTTGTGGCAACAGGTCACAAATCTTGCTGCTGTGATGTCTCACTGTGGTATTTCACCATCTCCTATGTGAGCTTTTATCTCTGGTGGAATCAGCCAGTGAGCTGATACCCCCCCCCCCCCCCCCTCTCTCTCATAGGGGCCTCTGGTGGCTGGATCCATTAACAAAGCCACACCCCTCTGTAGCTTGTTTTGCCCCAGAGAAACCTGTAAACCACATCCTAGCAGCAGGTGCCATGGCACCGCCAAGGGCTGAGCCACCCTAGGATACCATTTCCTTAGGCACAGATCTGGCTGGCATAGAGAGCCTTGACTAAATGTGTTGTCATGTTTTGAAGTGTTCACTTCTAAGGTTACCAGTATGTGTTTGGTCTGAAGATGAGGCATGCTAGTCTGAATTTGTTGCTTTTTCAGCACATTATGATTAGTTTTGCACCTACTGTGCAGGTGTATAATTAACCTTACTCTAATGCCAAAACACTGGTGTTATCTTGGTAGTTCTGGCTTTCGGCTTTTTGAAGAGGTTTCTTCGTGAAACTTGTACTGCCTGTTGTTCAGCTTCTGCTGTGTTTGTTGTGCTGCAAAAATGAGGCTAGAGTGGTTAGCTGGAATGTAAATGAACAGGTGTACATGATGTAAACTACTCTCACAGAGTAGTAGGGTTTTGAGGTGTGATGTCACTGCTCTCAGGAGAGACCGACGGCAGCCATTTTGTGCCAAGGCTAAGGGCATGTAACAGTTAATACATTTCTCTAGTAAAAGCAATAGTGAGTAGTTAAGTGTACATTGACGCAGTTCTAAGAGGAGTGTTTATACTGATACTGTTCTGTTTCTGTTCCATCAGTCGGGTGATGAAAGTGATAAGATATGCTGTGGAAACCCTAGTTTTGCCTTCAGTTAGAAGGTTGCTACATTGCAAGCTCACCGAGATCTCAGTAAACCGAACTTTGCATTACATCCATTTGGAGAAACGGAACTGGCTGAATGTTTTAGTCCTGTTTGTCTCCCCATTGCCATCTAGTGGTTTAGAAGCTCTTTCACACTTTAGAAGGCAAACTGCTGTAATTTTTGGTAAGATAGATCCCACATGGCTGTGGTTGCACCTTTTAAGACAATTCCATCCAACAACACTGACTCAGCTGTCCTCCTGTCACCCCTCCAGGTTCCCACCAAGAAGCTGAAGAAGTTTGAGAAGGAGTACCAGACCCTGAGAGAGAGCCAGCTGCAGCAGGAGGACCCCATCGACCGCTACCAGGTAAGAAACAGACTACACACAATCGTGTCTTACCCACTGCTCTAGAATCAGATTACTCTACCCCCAATCTGGCAGATGACACAATATCTGACCCTTTATCAGTGGTTAGGGGCCTCACTTCTACTTAATCCACATTCAGCCACTAAAATTACCCAAGTGTTTCCCATAGCTAGAGTTACTTAGGTGGGCCCCCTCACTGTGCTTGTATACCTCCTTAAGAATTGGATCTCTGAAAATGGGTTGTTTGTAAATATAGATGATACTTGGGGCGGCAGGTAGCCTAGTGGTTAGAGAATTGGACTAGTAACCGAAAGGTTGCTTGATCRAATCCCCAAGCTCACAAGGTAAAAAAAAATCTGTTCTGCCCCTGAACAAGGCTGTTAACCCACTGTTCCTAGGCCGTCATTGTAAATAAGAATTTGTTCTTAACCATGCCAGGCCCCTCCCTCCAGTCTCTGCTCAGGTCTTGTAGACTATGCCAGGCACACACACTCAGTGAAGAGAAAGGGATAGAACATTTTTGTAATGAGTGGAAGCCATAGACTTCTGCTGGTCAAAGATATGGAAGAGGAAAGAGCTTTCCCCTCCTGACTATTGGAATGATGTTAAGATTGGGATTGGGAATAACGAATAACGTAATCCAATACAACCTCATCCTGTTAGTCTCAGATATCCCTGACCTTGGAGCTACAGTACGTATTCCTTCAGCTTTTCTCTGACTTTTCCAAATGGGGGGAAAACAATTTTTGGGCAGGGTTCTCTTCAGACAGACAACTCTCCCACCAAGTTTGAGTAGGCAGGGCTTAAAATGCTCAGGAAAAATATTCCCCTCTGAAACAGTACCCAATGCGCACACAGATAGCTAGGCTAGTCAGGGAAGAATGACTGGCAGTCCCCCCTGAAAYGAGATGAACACCACATTCTCATTAATAATTATGCCACATAAATCATATAAATTTTCATTATGTTATAACCTTTCTACACTAAAAGGAGGGACATTATTAGATGACTGCAACCTGAAAAACGTTACTATCTTCAAGTGACTGGTAGTTAGTTACCGAGCTTTGTTCAGCCCATAGTAACTTAGACATCCGGCTAATAGATTTACCTTGCTCGCTAGCCATTAGTAATGGGCTCACTAATCAAATGTATGTTTTGGTTATGAGTTAGCTAGTGAGCTAGCTCTAATTTACTAATGTAAAGAAAACAGAGCCTGTACAATAATCACTTTATTTTATAGGATGATATAGCCTAATGGTGCATGAAGCAGACACGGTATGCCTTTGTTAAGTTGAATGAAGATGTACATGTTTTCGTCCTTCTGTCCCTTGGCACAGTGGAACAATTCTTGTTGGGCTGCTGCAGCGTGATTCCGGATAGCGGACATCCTGTAAACGGTGAACGGGCATGTAGATGTGTATGGGACCGTTTCAGACTGGATCTGACATTTTTAAATATCTTTCTTATTAAGAACTGAATTTGCATATTATAACAACCCCACAACCTCCATCCTCTGCGTAACTCCCTGATTTGGCTCTAAACCAGGTGTGCAAACAGTGGTGCCAGTGAGTGGCTCGATAGTGGTTAGTCGGCTGTGCAGCCTCAACCCAGTATGCGCGCACAACGCCTTCGGATATGAAATTGAAAATGTAAATTTGAGTTTGGAATATGTATTCTAGAGACTTTTTGCACATTGGCAAGGTGCCACCGAGATGTTGATCCTTGGCCTACATATGCCAATGTAGAACTGTAGAATGTAGAACCTAGGCTGACGTCTCGGCTACGTTTTGCCAATGAGCAAATTCTCTTTAGGACATATTCCTGATGTATTCGGTATCCATCGAGCCATTGAGATGTGCGTCATCWGGGAAAGATGTCCTAGAAAGTACTGCATTGTATGCTGGTCTTCAAGCATTCCCTCTAATCAAAGATCGATTTACTTTAGACCTGTGGATCCAGGTGTTATGGCAGTCAGTACCATAAATAAATAAAGTGCCAGGGAAAAGCCAGTCTCACTCTTTCTTACCCTGTCTCAAATCAATCAAATACAACACCTTACAGTGAAATGCTTACTTATGAGCCCCTAACCAACAATGCAGTTTCAAAAAATACAGATAAGAATAAGAGATAAAAGTAACAAGTAATTAAAGAGCAGCAGTAAATAAAATAACAATATATACAGGGGGGTGCCGGTACAGAGTCAATGTGCGGGGGCACCGGTTAGTTGAGGTAGTATGTACATGTAGGTAGAGTTAATTAAAGTGACTATGCATAGATGWCAACAGAGAGTGGCAGTGGTGTGGAGGGGGAGGGGGCAATCCTTAGGGTCTTTGTAGAAGCATTCATTTGAGTTGCGACCGGCTGACTTGGGTCTCTCTGAGCTTTCATTGTCTGTCGTCATCCACATCACTGTGGCTGTAGATGAGCTGTCACAGCACCGTCTTGAACGCTGCCTTGTTCATCTTCAATGTCTCCTACAGCAGAAGAAATGGAGAAGAGAAGAGTGAGGGAGACATTAGAGTGTACATGTGCTGGGGGCCATGATGCCCATGCTTAAGGGCAAGTAGGTGGGCATCGCCATGGCACCTCCCGGGACCTCAGCTGCTGTGTATGTGGGYAACTTTTGTGAAGGTGTGGTATGGTTATTATTGGCTTAGCTAGGCTGCAGGCCTATGAAGGCAGTGCACACTAGCGCGCCAACTGACTCCGACAGTTGAACTTTAGGTGAGGAAGAATGTTTTAGTCCTACCGGAATTGCTCCTTTAATCTGTACTAAACAAATATATAAATGTAACATGCAAAATGTTTGTCCCATGTTTCATGAGCTGAATAAAAGATCCCAGAAATGTTTCATACGCACAAAAAGCTTATTTCTCTCAAATGTGGTGCACACATTTGTTTACATCCCTGTTAATGAGCATTTCTCGTTAGCCAAGATAATCCATCCATCTGACAGGTGTGACATATCAATAAGCTGATTAAACAGCATGATCATCATAACACCATGTGCTGGGGACAATAAAAGGCCACTCTAAAAGGTGCAGTTTTGTCACACAACACAATTCCATAGATGTCTCAAGTTTAGAGGGAGCGTGCAATTGGCATGCTGACTGCAGGAATGTCCACCAGAGCAGGTTTGGGAGGTGTACGTCAGTGCATTCCAGTTCCCACCAATATCCATCAACTTTGCACAGCCATTTAAGTGGTGTGTGTGTGTGTACAGCATTCCACAGGCCACAATCAATAGCCTGATCAACTCTATGCGAAGGAGATGTGTCGTGTTGCATGAGGAAAAAGGTGATCACACCAGATACGAACTACTTTTTATCCACACCCCTACCTTTTTAAAATGCTATCTGTGACCAACAGATGCAKAACTGTATTGCCAGTCATGTGAAATCCATAGATTAGGGTCTAAAGTTTTCTTTATGTGAGCTGTAACTCCGTAAATCTTTGAAATTGTTGCATGTTACATTTCTTTTTGTTTGGGGTTGTATTTTCTGGTTTGGGGTTGTTCGAGATGATTAGTAGTACCCCCTGTAAATACCGTTTTCTATACTATTCTACGGTATCTCATTCACTTAATGTTTACATATCTTGCATTACTCATCTCATATGAATATACTGTATTATATACTATTCTACTGTATCTCAGTCCGTTCCGCTCTGACATCGCTCGTCCATATGTATATAGTCTTAATTCATTTCTACCTAGATTTGTGTGTATTGGGTATATGTTGTGTAATTTGTTAGATATTACTGCGCTGTYGGAGCTACAAGCATTTCACTACACCCGCAAAAACATCTGCTAATCACGTGTATGTGACCAATAACATTTGATTTGCTTGCTGTGCGCGTGCAGAAAATTAGCTATCGCWAATTTTTCTTAACAAGTTGTGTAAGTTTTTTTTCTCCACATACTGTGCATACTGAGCATGGCCTTATAGTGTGTGTGTGTGTATAGGGTAGTTGTTGTGAAATTGTTAGGTTAGATCACTTGTTAGATATTACTGCATGGTCGGGACTAGAAGAACAAGCATTTCACTACACTCGAATTAACATCTGCTAACCATGTGTATGTGACAAATCAAATTTGATTTGATAGGCCTACGCTTCTGTTTATAATTTCCAACATTTTGGTAGGTTATTTGTTAGTCAACTTGACTCTAATTAGATCTATGCAGCTTCTGTTCTGTCATTGCATGTTGCCCTAGAAGATTAAATAAACCCTAGATCACCAGAATAATGTCTTAAATCGATAGAATGACTGCTTCAACCTAGTTGACATCGGTAAAGTTTTCATAAAGAGTAAATAGTTCCCATCTCTGCTTCTCTTGGGCAGGGAAGACGCTTAGGGACCGGGGAGAAAATGCAATAACAAATTAAAGTTTTCCAAATTATATCAGCTTAACTGGTTTTAAGGAAATTAAAAGCTGTGAAAATGACCCAACATGTTTTTGATAAGATTTCGTTTTGGCTTGATGCATATTTTGTTTGAAATACTATCAGCTTTAATGATGCTGATAAACATAGACAGCCCCTTAACTGTGCATTCATTCTCTCAATATGCTGAATTAAAAAAAAATTAAAAAGTCGATTTTCTCCTCCTGTTCGAGTCAAAATGTATATTTGGTGTATAATTTTACTGCAAGAAATGCTTAATTCGGAAGGAATTAACATTATATTAGGCTATGTGAGAGGTTATAGACCTAAAGTCCTTGTCCAGATTTCAGTTAGGCTACTTTTCCATTTATCCCATCTGAACAGTATCTCTGTGCACAATGGGTTGTGACTGTTAAATGTGTATAGCACCTCACAATGATCACACATAACATAGCTGCGATCATCTTCTTTTACCACTTCACCAGACATTAGGCTACTGGCCCTCCTTCTATTCATTTTCAACTCTTCAGTTCGCAGTTTTCTTCTGAATTAAACTCAGACGTTGCCCTTTTTTCCTCAGTGGATCAACGTTAACTTTTTCATCCCAGGTTTCAAAAAGTATTTGTCAGCTGGCGTGTATTTGTCAGTTGGTGTGTATTTGTCAGCTGGCGTGTATTTGGCATGCTACAGTTAGGCCCTAAGCTGAGGCTACACACTAACGCCAGATACAACAAACAAAATCTAAACCTCAGTGTATCCTATAGATATCAACTGCACAGTATTTACACATTCATAGATTTTTAATTCATTGTTTTCTCTTTTCAACCCACACTTCATCCACACAATGTTTCATGACCCTAAATCCACCCACACTTCATCCACACAATGTTTCATGACCCTAAATCCACCCACCCTTCATCCACACAATGTTTCATGACCCTAAATCCACCCACCCTTCATCCACACAATGTTTCATGACCTACACCACCTGCCCTTCGATCCACACAATTGTTCATTGACCCTAAACCCAACCCGCCCTACATCCACAACAATGTCATTTCCATGACCCTAAACCCACCCACCCTTCACCACACCATGTTTGCATGACCCTAAACCCACCCGCCCTTCATCCACACAATATTTAATGACCCTAAACCCACCCTTCATCCACACAATGTTTCATGACCCTAAACCCACCCTTCATCCACAACAATTATTTCATGACCCTAAAGCGCCTGCCTTCGGATATGACTGCGGTTATGAGTCAACCCGCACATCACTAGTGTGTGTGGGTTGTGTACTTTTGGATGGAAAATGTACTTGCTACGGCTGTGATATGTGGTTGTCTCACCCAGCTATCTTAAGATGAATGGCTAAATGACTAAAATGTGAAATGCAATGTGTGTGTTGCTCACAGAGGAGAACCGTCGGCTGCAGGAGGCCAGCATGCGTCTGGAGCAGGAGAACGATTGACCTGGCCCATGAGCTTGTGACCAGTAAGATCGCCCTGCGGACCGACCTGGACCAGGCGGAAGACAAGGCAGACGTGCTGAACAAGGAGCTGCTCTGCACCAAACAGCGCCTGGTGGAGACGGAGGAGGAGAAGAGGAGGCAGGCGGAGGAGACGGCACAGGTTACACAGCTCACAGTCACACACATGCAAGTGCTTTGGGAGAAGAGAAGCCCAGGTGACTGAAGTAGCAAGTGTTTTACGATCATCGCTAATGTGTGGTTGCCATCTTGCCGTGTCTGTCCAGATTAAAGAGGTGTTCAGGAGAGAGCTGGAGAAAGCAGAGTCAGAGATCAAGAAAACTACGACTATCATCACCGAATACAAACAGGTAGGATCCAGAGACACGTAAGAGAGGAGAGCAGTGTGTGTATGGTCTACGTCACAACCTTGCCAGGAGCTGATAAGCTTTGTGTGGGTGGGGAGATTGGTGCTTCTATGTGATAAGAGAATTTTTCTCAAGGTACATAACCCAATTTAATTATATTCCTCAGTCTGCAAACCAGCATTTGTAAGATCCTGGTCGAATGAAACAGACGGAGGCCCAGCTAAAATAGTCAAAAAGGTTTATTCACGGGAACGTTCTAAAGTCACCCACACATTCACACAACCATACGCACACACATACACGCAACCATACACACACACATACAAACAACCATACGCACACACATGTCCTGCTACCCAGCCGACAGAGATTAGTGACCTTGTCCTTGAGACATACTCCCCGTTCTCTCCCAAATCTCTAGCCAAATCTCTAGTCACCAAGTTCAGACAGTCTGTGTTTAAAATACATATAATGTAATGTAAAATACATATAACATATAATAAAATACATAAGACATATTGTCTTCACCCTAATTCTGACTAGGACTACACATTTATTGATTATGATTTTATACATTCTAATCACTTCCATACAATTATATGTTTCAGGGCGGAATATTCTAATCATTCAATTAACAGATCATTTTCACCTATCACTATGATGTATGGTTTTTCATCTGCGATATTCTCTGTGGAAGCAGCAGCACTATTTAATGTCCAAGACACATTTCCCCTCAGGAGAAAGTCAATCCTACGACGTCCCCTAAAATCCCATTCAATCCTAATTGAGATGCGTCTTCTGTGTGTTCTGGTGTATCTGAAAGGTCACTGAACCTGTCCAGATAATATGTAGTAGCTTAGTAAACATGCAGTCCTTCCTGTGTGTTCCCAGATCTGTTCTCATCTCAGCACCAGGCTAGAGAAGCAGCAGGCTGCCACCAAGGAGGAGCTGGACATCATCAAGGTAGGACAGGATTTGTGTATGGCGTCTGTCATGTAATTATTATTAGGTGGTATGATGAAGGGTTCTAGTAGTGTTGGAATAAAAGCCCATCACTAGGTAAAAGCCCATCACTGCTGTGGCGATAAAATGTCTTTGTCCGTAATGCAAATGTGGTTATGGACTCATTGCAAAGGAAAATGGAAATATAATATATTTCAGTGTGTCTGTAAGTATACATCTTATTACCATCTTACTCTATATATAGTATTTATAAATATATACATTACCAGTCAAAATTTTGGACACACCTACTCATTCAAGTGTTTTTCTTTATTTTTACTGTTTTCTACATTGTAGAATAATAGTGAAGACATCAAAACTATGAAATAACACATATGGAATCATGTTGTAACCAAAAAAGTGTTTAAAAAATCTTCAAAGTAGCCAACCTTTGCCTTGATGACAGCTTTGCACACTCTTGGCAGTCTCTCATCCAGCTTCATGAGGAATGCTTTTCCAATAGTCTTGAAGGAGTTCCTACATATGCTGTGGGAACTCCTTCAAGACTGTTGGCTGCTTTTCTTTCACTCTACGGTCCAAACCATCTCAACCATCTTGGGTTGAGGTCAGGTGATTGTGGAGGCCAGCTTATCTGATGCAGCCCTCCATCACTCTCCTTGGTCAAATAGCCCTTACACAGCCTGGAGGTGTGTTGGGTCATTGTCCTGTTGAAAAACAAATGATAGTCCCGCTAAGTGCAAACAAGATGGGATGTCGTATCACTGCAGAATGCTGTGGTTGCCATGCTGGTTAAGTGTACCTTGAATTCTAAATAAATCACCCAGTGTCACCAGCAAAGCACCATCACACCTCCTCCATGCTTCACTGTGGGAACCACACATGCGGAGATCATCCGTTTACCTACTCTGCATCTCACAAAGACAGCGGTTGGAACCAAAAATCTAAAATTTGGACTCATCAGACCAAAGAACAGATTTCCACCAGTCTAATGTCCATTGCTCGTGTTTCTTGGCCCAAGCAAGTCGTCTTCTTATTGGTGTCCTTTAGTAGTGGTTTCTTTGCAGGAATTCTACCATGAAGGCCTGATTCACACACTCCTCTAAACAGTTGATGATGAACTGTCGGTTCTCTTTGCTTATTTGAGCTGTTCTTGCCATAATATGGACTTGGTCTTCTACCAAATACGGCGATCTTCTGTATACCACCCCTACCTTGTCACAACACAACTGATTGGCTCAAACACATTAAGATGGAAGGAAAGAAATTCCACAACTTTTAACAAGGCACACCTGTTAATTGAAATGCATTCCAGGTGACTACCTCATGAAGCTAGTTGAGAAAATGCCAAGAGTATACTATATATAGTCTTTATGTTGTGTATACTTACACTATATATACAAAAGTATGTGGACACCACTTCAAATTAGTGGATTCCTCTATTTCAGCCACACCTGCTGCTGACAGGTGTATAAAATCAAGCACTAAGCCATGAAATCTCCATTGACAAACTTTGGCAATAGAATGGCCTTACTGAAGAGCTCAGTGAATTTAAACGTGGCACCGTCATAGGATGCCACCTTTCCAACAAGTCAGTTCATCAGATGTCTGCCCTGCTAGTGCTGCCTCGGTCAACTGTAAGTTCTGTTATTGTCAAGTGGAGATGTCTAGGAGCAACAACGACTTAGCCGCGAAGTGATAGGCCACACAAGCACACAGAGCGGGAACGCTTAGTGCTGAAACGTGTAAAAATCATGTGTCCTCGGTTGCAACACTCACTACTGAGTTCCAAACTGCCTCTGGAAGCAACGTCAGCACAATAACTGTTCATCGGGAGCTTCATGAAATTGGTTTCCATGGCCGAGCAGGCGCAGACAAGCAGAATATCACCATGCGCAATGCCCAGCATTGGCTAGAGTGGTGTAAAGCTTGCCGCCATTGGACTCTGGGGCAGTGGAATTGTGTTCTTTTTAGTGATGAATCACCTTCACCATCTGGCTGTCCAACAGACGAATCTGGGTTTGGCGGACGCCAGGAGAACGCTACCGGCCCCAATGCATAGTGCCAACTGTAAAGTTTGGTGGAGAAGAAATAATTGTCTGGTGCTGTTTTTCATGGTTCGGGCTAGGCCCCTTAGTTTCAGGGAAGGAAATCTTAACCTACAGCATAAAATGACACTGTAGATGATTCTGTGCTTCCAACTTTGTGGAAAAAGTTTGGGGAAGGCCCTTTCCTGTTTCAGCATGACAATGCCCCCGTGCACAAAGCGAGGTCCATACATAAATGGTTTGTTGAGATCAATGTGGAAGAACTTGACTGGCCTGCACAGAGCCCTGACCTCAACCCTATCGAAGAACTTTGGGATGAATTGGAACGCCGACTGCAAGCCAGGCCTAATCGCCCAACATCAGTGCCCGACCTTACTAATGCTCTTGTGGCTGAATGGAAGCAAGTCCCCGCAGCAATGTTCCAACATCTAGTGGTTAGCCTTCCCAGAAGAGTGGAGGCTGTTTTTGCAGTAAAAGGGGGACCAACTTCATATTAATGCCCATGATTTTGGAATGAGATGTTCAATGAGTAGGTGTCCACATACTTTTGGTCAGGTTGTGTAGCTCCAGTAGATTGACCTGGTATATGTGTGCTTCTCTCTCCCTGCCTGCCTCTGCAGAGTAAGGTGATGGCGTGTGAGCGCTGCAGGGAGGTGTTCAGTGAAGAAGGGCCTCTCCAGATGCCCGCTCCCAGCAGAGATAACAGGAACAGTGAGCTGGACGAGGAGAAGGACTCCCTGAAGTCCCAGCTCAGAGAACTGGAGCTAGAGTTGGCCCAGACCAAACTACAGCTGGTAGAGGCCAAGTGTAAGATCCAGGTCAGATACCACGGAGGATAGCAGCACACACGCACGGCCACATCACACACACACATGACCACCACACTACACACAGCCACACACACACACACACACACACACAGATGCACGCACACAAACAAACACACCAACACACACACACACACCCAGAATCAACATGCACTAACACACAAACACAGATGCAGCACACACAACACAGAAACACACACACACACCATAGAATCACATGCACAAACTCACACACAGGTGCATGCACGCACACAACACACCACTAAAACACACACACACACACAGAATCACATGTACGAACACACACAGATGCACACCCACTAAACACCAAACATACACACACACACACACACACACACACACACACACACACACACACAGATGCACGCACACAAACAAACACACACACACACACACACACACCCCAGAATCACATGCACTAACACACAAACACAGATGCACGCACACACAACAGAAACCACACACACAACATAGAATCACATGCACAAACTCACACACAAGGTGCATGCACCGCACACACACACCCACTAAAACACACACACACACACAGAATCACATGTACGAACACACACAGATGCACACCCACTAAAACACACAACATACACACACACTACACACACACACACACACACACACACACACAGATGCACGCACACGAAAAAACACACACACACATCACACACACACCCAGAATCAAATGCAACTATCACATCAAACACAGATGCACGACATCACACACAGAAACACACACACCACATCAGAATCACATGACAGTAAACTCACACACAGGTGCATGCACGCACACACACACCCACTAAAACACACACACACACACAGAATCACATGTACGAACACACACAGATGCACACCCACTAAAACACACAAACATACACACACACACACACTCTCTCACTCCGTGTAGTATAATAAAGTAGTACACATACACACCTTCTGTTCAAGCCATTGGATGTGCTGCTTTTGTGTTCCATCCCTTTTTGACTATTTATGATTATCACCATGACTATTCATTATTATGGTGACTGACTGTTCATGTTGCTATGGTGACTAATATTGATGATTATTATAGTGACTGACTGGTCATGTTGCTATGGTGACTATTTATTCCTTTGTTCTGTCCGTCCTCAGGAGTTGGAGCACCAGAGGGGCGTCCTGATGAACGAGATCCAAGCGGCCAAAAATTCCTGGTTCAGCAAGACCCTGGGCTCCCTGAAGAGCTCCACGGGCAGCACCTCCCAGCCCCCATCCTCCCCCAAAGATGGGCCCCCGTAGGCCTATACACAGACCACCCTGGCTGGGGGGGTCTGGAGGTCCGGAGAAGAGTCTACAGTATGCACAGGAGAGCTTATGAACACTACCTGAATAACACCTGAGACAATGCACTATTCCCTTTCCAGGGGTGGAAGATAGCCACAGAACAAAGTCAGCCCTCTACACATCTTCCTCTCTCTCAAACTCACCCACTTTTCCACTGGACCAGCCAACCACCCTTCTTCACTAGAGCTTTGATGGAAAAATGACGTGTCGTCATTCGTGTTGTGTGGAACCAAGATGGAGAATGACTGGTAAATCTAGTGTGGGTTGTCATTTACACTGTTGGCCGGGCTCCTAGCTGTCTTCAAAAAGCCAATAATTTTGTCTTTGAAGTGAGAGGTTAGCGGAGTACTATAGGAACCCTGGTCCTTATAACGCCAAGGTGGACATTCAATAAAACCGCTCTGCCCACTGGTTATATATTGCTACTGCTGAGTGATATAAAACACATATAGCCTATCGGCAGGTTATGTGGCTAACTGATATTATGAGAAATCTAAGCAGTGCTCAAGCAGTCTTGACCCTGACTTGTAAGGATCACGCGACGGCTACAGGCAGTAGTTGACAGGCTAGGAATACGTATTTGCTGCTTAAAATAGGCAACTACTACAGGAAACATCTTCAGCATAACGCATCTTTACAGTTCAATGAAAGAGGCATACTGCATTCAGAATCTAAAAACTACATCTTGTTTGTCCTTTATAGTAATATTACGTAAACTATGTTGTCCTATAAATGTGTATAACTCATTATTGATCATTTTTTATCTTGTACAGTTCTAAAACAAATGAGAAACAAGAAGGAAAAAAATCCATTTGTAATTTGAGTGTGGAGGTAATTAAGCACAGTGTGGAAGATCTGGGTCAAGTTCAAATGTCGGGAGAACCAAAGTGACATTCCTACTGGACTGTTTCATTACTGCTTCTATAACACCATAGCCTGGTTCAATCAGACTGAACACTGGGCTCACCATTGTTTTAAAGGTGCAGCGTAGTCTTCAATATGGTTTAACCGGGCTAATAACTCAAAGTATACATAAAGCCTATCCACCACGTTAGGACCTATTGAGCTACTTATTCCACTGGACTGAGGTCAAATTTAAACTTGAAGTCATCGTGTGTCACTCAAGTCTTTGCACAGATCTTTCCATTGATCAGAGTGAAGCATGAACCAATCCTAGATTTGTGTGATATCTGAAAGACAGGAGGTAAACTAATTCTAACGTAATGATACTGGTTTATGAAGGGCTCCCCCATCTCTCCTATTGTTAGCAGTAATTGGAGTACTCCATCTATGCTACTTGGCTGCTTTAACTGTCTCCATTTAACTCAGCCCAACTGCTACTTTACAAACCCTGACACTCACCTAACCATAACTTGTAAAGCGCGGTAGTTGAATATAGAACAGACATGGCTCCCAATAGCATATGAAATGTCATGATGAACCAATGACATGGCAGAATAGAAGGGCGTTCTTATAAAAAAGACAGACCATGAGGTGTGCAACAAGTAATTGAACATTCCAAAATGTCTATCCAAGCCAAGGTGCCCATGAGGGTTAACATATTATGGAAAGACTCAATGACCATGCAGTATAACATATGATGGACAGACTCTCTCAATAGCAATGGGGATTAACATACAATGGAAAGACATTCAATAACAGCCCACTCATTACACTCTGTTTTCTAGAGCCATATTAATGCATGTTTGTGCTGTGGATAGCTTCCAACAGACCTGCCATGAACCACCGCTTTGGCCTCTATTAGAAGCACTGTAGCGTTGTATTCACCCTTTGGACAAAGACCGAGACCGCTTGTATACCTATACGTGTGTGTCCTGCACTGACTGGTTCCAGTTGAAATGGTTTCTTCACAAGGCAGTGACTGTTGTTGTCTAAGGCCCAGAACTATGTCGATTAAATAATCAGAATTAAGCCATCAATATATTATACTCTCAAAAGATTGTCACCTGTGCTATGGCATTCCTGTCTGCCATTTTAAGACCAGGATGCGAGTAGGCAGGGACGCTACAGATGGATCCGGGGGTTACGGCACATTTCTGAACCTGCTTCCTTTCCTTGTCTCCTTTCCTTTGTGACCACTGATCTGAAAAACCGCAACAGTTGAAAGTAATATGATGGATGCCTGTCCAGGTGTTTCACAATGGAAAGGCAAAGAAATAAGGTAGCCAGTTAAGAATATTAGGACACAGCCATGTTTTTAGGTGTGTTAAATGGACAGCATGTCTTTCATATGTGTCACATGCTGTGTAATGGTTTCAAAGTGCTTCAGCCAGAGTCATATCAAGTTTTACAAGGTTCAAGGCCTCTGTGTATGTTGGCTATGTGCACTAACATAGCGTCAATATTTTAAACACTATTTTAAATTAATTTGTACTCATAAGTTATTCAGAGAACAAACCTACTTTCTTTTCTTCCTAATTTTCTGTTGCTGAGAAGACAGTGGCCAAATTTATAATCCAACTACAACGATGCAAAACAAATAACTTCAGATTCACAATATTGTACAGTATGCTATACTTCAACAGTTGTTCTGCTTTAGTTTCCAACATGGGGGAGTTGTCCTTCCATGTTTCTCGTCATTCCCATGTGAATCTGTGACATGCTTTAACTCTAATGGTATTTTCTGCACAGTAATCGTCTGACTTACATCAATAAAATTCCGTTCTTTGTCCACTGATTTACTGTACTTTCAATGTTTATTGTATTTTCCTTAAATCAAATGTGTGAGGTGAGATTCTCATATTTAAAAAATAAAGGAGAGCAGCACACTCTAGGAGCTCAGATGAGAGCTCTCCTTTATTTTTTCTAGTGTTCCACTCCGCTAGCCAGCACCTCGCCTAAATAGGTGTGCGTTTCTTTTGCGTCTAGAGATTCTCATATTGGCAGTTTGTTATAAAACTGATAACTCTTCCAGGCTAATATTGGACTTCTAAGTAAATGTTTTATTAATTTTATGTCATCACACAGCAACTACCATCTTGAATGGATGCTGTGTTAAATATTTCTGTAGAATACAAGACAATCAAATCCAATTGATTTAGATTATTGTGATATGATCAAACATACAAAATGTATAGACCTGTACACCTTCAATACTCTTATGACCGTTAAATCAATCTCATGTCTAAAATATGTCACCTTCAAAAGGTAGGCTACAATTATTTGAATGAATGAAAAACGGGAAACAAATTAATTACAAAACAAACACAACTTAACTACACCCCCCTCCCAACCCCCAAATAATGCATTTGTAAGCAATAATTATGATAATTAAAACAGCCATACTTTATACATCATTTCATAGGTGTAAATGAATGGTTTATACATGTATGAACATTTCAGCAGTATAATGCAGGCTTACTATTTGGCAATGTTAGTGAGAATACAAGTTAGCAGGTGAAGGTTGGCCATTGAAATGGAAATTGACTGTATTTTAATGACACTCAATTGATCAGTTATTTGAGTTCCATTGAGAAAAGCCCTTAGCCAATGAAAATGAGGGTTCGCCTCGCAGGTATGTACCTGCCACTTACAATATGATTCTGTTGCAGAAAGGCTGTGCTTTGCCTCAACCTCACCTCGTCCAACAGTTTCTTTACAGGTTTTGACATTACTGGGTTGGAAGCCCCTGCACACAGAGGTAGAGTGCTAGCTCCAGTGAGGTTGTAGAGACGAGGTGAATATGATGTGCGTTCCTTCAGCAGATGGGTAACTACCCAATAATGTTTTACAACCAATGAATGAAGAGAATTTGTTTGAGCCACAAACAAGCTATTCTGGTCAGTCATGTACATTTCCAGAGGAATAAAAGTGCAGTTTGACTTAAATAGTAAACGATTAGCAGTGTGAATGCTTTTTGTTGTGATCTATGTAGATTAATCAACGTATACAGTGCAAATATTAGATCATTACCATTATTGCAAAATAAACATTACAATACACCTTGACTACATTCATAAGCTCACAAATACAATATCTTTACTACCTGAATGAGAGGATTATGTGTATGCATTCACATATTTGCATATGAAGTCTGTAGATTCCAACATTGAATTGTAGAAAGGTGCAGAGAATACAAAGTATGTGGCCTTTGAAGTAAAACAGTTCAGAGGCCTTGTCCTTTTCAGAGAGGCCTTGTCTTGAAAAGCAATGAAAATTAAGAGGTTAAAGCAACTTGGCAACAAAGTTTAGACCAAAGTTAATTTGCAAATTCGTTATGAGTATCTGAACTCGTTACGCACACAGAGGAACAATAAATATCAGTATAGTAGTCGTTTGTCCCCGGTCTAAACAGATACAGATATGACGAGATTAGACATCCATTCTCCCTCTCATCCTTCCTCCTCCATGTTGTCATCTTCTACCATCTCACCTGACTCTCACAATGACGTCGGCCATTTTAGGATAACATTAGGAGCTCCTACAGTAGGTGAGGAGCTCGTACTGTTTGGTACCTGCCGCTCACTCATTGACACTGTGCCGTTTTGCTGCCAGACTCCACCCCCATGGAGAATCTGTTGCCGAGGCTTTTGGGGCTCGGGGGAGTGGTCAAGACCGGGGAGGACGGATCCCGCTTGGTGGTGGTGGAGTCCACCGAGGAGCAGCTCTTCTGGGGCACCCTAGGCCGTACCACTGCGGTCTTGGGGATGACCGACATCTGTCTCTGCCCATCAACTCCCCTTAGCGGGGGCCTGGTGGGTGGACGGGAGGGGAAGAGACCCCCAGCCAATAGAGGAGGGTTGGTGGTGGAGGGTATGGGGCAGCGTGGCGGGAGGGGTGGGGGGCACTGGTCGTCCTCCTGGGTCTGGGAAGTGTCCGTTCCCTGGCAGGCCTGGCCCTCCAGAGAGTCCTGGGGAGGGTCCTGCTGCATGCTGCTCTGCCTGGAGGTGGTCTTGTCAGAGCCGGGCATATCGCAGCTGTCCGTGCGCCGCCGGGAGCCCTCGTGCATACGGCTGGTGGCCACCACAGCCTTCATGATAGCCTGAAGTCAGAGAAACATGGCACACCGCTGTCAGTCACCAAGCCTGCCTCAGAGACGAGGCATACAGCTGTGCTTCAGCCAGAATCTGAATGTCAATGTAACAATAGTGGTGATTAGGTTCATGCATTCCATTCAAGACAATGGTTGGGCCACAAGCTTACATTTCTCAAGAGGATCAGGACAGCATACAATCATTTGAACTGCAATGTTTGTTGATGTCTATTGTTGTCAAAAGTGCATTACTCTGAGTGAGGGCACAATTCAAACCGTGTCGCTGATGTTCAGAGTTATAGCGCAATTGAAATTTAAAGGCATTGTTCCCGCGTTTGCAGAGACTGCATTCAGTCAACTTAATCAGAAATGTACTTTCAATCTCGCTATAATAATAATTTGAGGGTGCTTATTTGTCCTGTTACACACGTGTAATGGAAATGTGTTTCTTGCATATCCCACCTCCCCCTGAGTTACCCACAGAGAGTGGCAGGTCTCAGCCAGGCTCACCATTGTCCGGTGGCCCTCGAGCAATTGGAGTTAGGTGCCTTGCTCAAGGGTACGGATCCGGGATTCAAACCAGCAACCTTTCAGTTTCTAGCCCAATGCTCTAACCTCGAGGCTACCTGCCACCCTATAACACTGAACTTCAGTGATACGGATTGAATCGAACCCTACATTTTTCAAATTAATGGTCAATTTTTTATTATTCAAAAATAATAAAGCACTCTTGATGCTATCATCAAGCCCCTCGCTCACCTTGAGTTTGCGCCGGGCGTTGAACTCCTGTAGCTTCCTCTGAGTGGTGTCCATGTGGGAGAAACGGGCAGCCTTGCCCAGTACCCAGGGGTGCTCCAGGGCCTCCTTCACCGTCAGCCTCTTGTGGGGGTCCTGCACTATCAGCTTACTGACCTGAGGGGACAGCCAACGGGAGAGAGGTTCTTTTTGACTTAGTTGACCTTGTGGCAGCAATGGAATAGTCCCAAAAGTGCAAACCCCAAATAAAATTCAGCACAACTCGAATATTAACAGTATTTTACATGTATTTGACCCAGGTCTGATAAAGACAGTAATTGTGTAAAGAAAGAAAGAACATTTATTAGATTAAATGTGCTGAAGCAAAGTTGATTGAATCCGGCCCGGAGCAAAACAAAATGGAGGCTTATTTTTTGGGGGAGTCACCGCAGTGAGTGGGGTCACAACTGCACAGTGACCCTGGAGCAATTAGGGTTAAGTGCTTTGCTCAAGAGCACAGCAAGCTCCGGTATTCCAACCAACGACCGTTCAGTTACTGGCCCAACGCTCTCGCCTCGAGGCTACCTGCCGCCCCTGTAAGGACACACCTCAAATATTCCCACCCCTCCCATCTGAGCACCAGCGAGCTGATATAAAATAGGTGAAATACCAAATACCTGGCTGTAATGCCTCAATCACACCGACAGCATCACCTGGATATGTGTGCAACAAAAGTTCAACATTCACCTTCTTCTACCGTTTCCGTTCCTGACACATACATTCAATAAATCCAACGTACGCACCACACCATACTGCAACGCAATGCTGTAACGCAATGCTGCGAAGCTAACGCAGCGTTCCATTGGAAATTAATGTACTTCTGGTGTACCAAAATGCAATGAAGCTGTCTGTGTGATCAAGGCATAACAGGTCAAAGTTGCCAAAAAACGTGCGTTTGAAACTAGCGCAGCCTTAACGCCAGTTGAAAATAGAGCCCCGAGTATTAAAAGGTATTGTAATCAATAACAAACAGCCTTTGTACATACATTTACATAATTGTCAAAGAAAGCAATAATGTTTATAAGCAGACCTTCAAATACAGTATAAGTGTTTTTCATAATAAAAGCCTCTGTTTGAAGTAAACGGTGGAACCCACCAAGTCCTTCGCGTTGAGGGAGACCTCGTCCCACCAGGGGGAGACAAACTCATAGTCGCAGTTGAGGATGCGGCTGTACATGTACTGGTCTCCCCTCGGATCGAAGAATGGTTCGAACCCACACAACCTGAGGGGAGAGGCAACATTTCCCTTGAATGATTTATTTGTTTCACCACTCTCACTTGATTTAAAGACAGATACGGGATACTTTCAGAAAAGAGACCTCTCTAATAGACTTGCATATTACATCCAGAATCCATAGGAGAAAGGGGAATATCTAAAGTTACATTAGCTGCAATACTGTGATGAGAGGACTTCAATTTGTCATCAAAGTGCCAGCTACCCACGGAGTACACGCAGATATTGGGCAAGATTTTAAAGTGTTGTTTCTTTTAACTCACAAGATGTACAGGATCACTCCCACAGACCACATGTCCACTTCAGGACCATAGGCATTGCCTCTGAGGATCTCTGGAGCTGCAGGGTGAGACACGGGGAGGGAGGGAGGGAGAGAGTGAGAGCCGGCTGTCAGCTCCCACACAGGACAGCTCATCCTGATAAACACACTATGAACTATGAATGTTATTTCCTTGAAAGCTGCACCTCCATGAAACATTTCGGCCCTGATCCCGGGGCTGGTCTAGTGGTGGTGCTGCAGCCTCCAGACTACATGGAGGCAGCTGTTCCTTTCCCCGTGACCCCATTCACTTTCTGTGTTTTATCCCTTTCATCCATCTCATATTACATTTGATATATATATATTTTTTACAAATATTATAGTGCGCCCCAACAATTTGCTTTGTTGTGGTTGAAGACGATTCATTGGACTGATATCAATCTCACAATGTCTGTGTCTATATAATAATATATGTCAATATTTCCAAGCCAGGTTGCCCCTTTTAAAGTCACACTGTGGTCTCTATTTCCTTTCATTAGTGTGACCTTGCAATTTGTTTTGTTATGGTTCAATGGGAAGCACCAATCAATAAACACTGCGGGAATGTGACTCAACACACCAGGCGACCCTGATCCTACAATTGTATTCACATTGGGATATATCTGTCAATTTATAACTCACCGCAGTATCCAGGTGTGCCACACACCGTCTTCATGGTAACTTGCTCATCTATTATCTTTGAGAGGCCAAAGTCAGCTGTGAAGATCAGATAATGGTTTAGTGTTAGTATTATACACTGAGTGTTCAAAACATTGTAACACCTTCCTAATATTGAGTTGCTTCCCCTTTTGCCCTCAGAACAGCCTCAATTCATCAGGGCATGGACTCTACAAAGTGTCAAGTGTTCCACAGGGATGCTGGACCATGGCTGGATGTCCTTTGGGTGGTGGACCATTCTTGATACACATGGGAAACTATTGAGCATGAAAAACCCAACAGCGTTGTCGTTCTTGACACACTCAAATCGGTGTGCCTGTCACCTACTACCATACACCGTTCAAATACACTTAAATCTTCTGTCTTGCCCATTCACCCTCTGAATGGCACACATACATGTCTCTATTGTCTCAAGGCTTAAAAATCCTTATTTAACCTGTCTCCTCTGCTTCATCTACAGTGGTTGAAGTGGATTTAAAAAGTGACATCAATAAGGGATCATAGCTTTCACCTGGATTCACCTGTCTATGTCATGGACACTGGTCTATGTCATGGACACTGGTCTATGTCATGGACACCGGTCTATGTCATGGACACCGGTCTATGTCATGGACACCGGTCTATGTCATGGACACCGGTCTATGTCATGGAAAGAGTTCCTAATGTGTTGTACACTCAGTGTACATTTGAAAGGATGAGACGAGCATTGGCCTCATCATCTTTAATAGTTTTATCATTCATGTTACATGTTCTTTATGATACAGAGGGATAGTTCATGTTGTTACCTAACTATTACTTAGGAATAATGGAATGGACATCAATAACAGGAAATACAGTAGTAAACCAAGTCACTCATACTATATCAAAAGTCCAGATCCCTGACTCCTGCCACTAATGAATTCATCTTGGAACCCAGAATCAAATTCGAGATTTAGTTTTGGAGGAAGCATTGATATTTTTTGCCTAGTGTGAGTGGCGAAGTCAACACACCATCCTCTGAAGGCCAAATTAACCCCTCCACTTCGGAAATGCCACCCTGCGAAATCGAGATTAGACCAAATAATCAGTAACGCAAAAAAACAGCGCACCAGAAGAAATGTTCCTCATATGCCTTATACAGTATACCTAATGTCCCCAACAGATGTAACGTCAGTTTATCTAGGAGACGGTCAGTTTATCTAGGAGACGGTCAGTTTATCTAGGAGACGGTCAGTTTATCTAGGAGACGGTCAGTTTATCTAAAGAACAGTCAGTTTATCTAGGAGACAGTCAGTTTATCTAGGAGACAGTCAGTTTATCTAGGAGACGGTCAGTTTATCTAGGAGACGGTCAGTTTATCTAGGAGACGGTCAGTTTATCTAGGAGACGGTCAGTTATCTAGAGACGCGTCAGTTTCTAGAGACGGTCAGTTTTTAATAGGAGACGGTCAGTTTAACTAGGAGACAGTCAGTTTATCTATGAGACAGCCCGTTTATCTAGGAAGGTGTCAGTTGTGTAACAGCCTACAGGTACATGTAGTTACCAATCTTAAGCGGGGCATCCAAAGAGAGGTCAGCGTACAGAAGGTTTTCTGGTTTCAGGTCACGGTGCACCACCCCATTGTCATGTAAATACTGTGGCAAAAACAAAAGAGAACAAAACAGTTGCAACATTAGTTGAATGCACTGACTGTAAGTCGCCCTGGATACGAGCATCTGTTAAATGACCCAAATTTAAATGTAAAAATTACGGCCACAGTAAGCAAACAAAATGCCGCAAAACACACCCTGGGTGACATGTTGACATGACCTTATCAGTTCATATGGACAAGTCGGCCTGTCACAACCAGTACTGGAGTTTGGAATGACCTTCTAAAATGACACAACAACAATTAGAAGAAATTATCTATTTTTAACATTAGCATTTCGTTTTCAGTTTTTCAAAATGGGGACAGATAAGTTTCTAAGTAAACCTTTTCAGTCATGTAATACAATATGTGGGATCATAAGAGGCCACCTTCTCTAGCCCTCCCCCACAGTACAGGCCAGCAGAGCTCAGGGGCAGGGATACTGTTTAACTGAGCCAAGCCTCTACAGAATGGAAATCAATAAGTTTCTAATCATCTGACAGAACTATGATTCAATACTGGATTGATACTCAAGGATACAACATGATTTACCTCTGAATGAGTCTCGATACAATGCTACATTGGTTGGAGCAAAGCCTGTTCCCACACTGTTCCTTTGCAGATAAGTCTGGACACCCTTGCTGTACGTGGTATCAAAATGTATTGCTACAGCCCTAGTTACAGTTAACCAGGTCATCCAATGTACTGTTCAAGGGCATCACAGTTATGCAGCTGGAAACAAGTTCTGCCACCTATAAATATGGAGTTGAAGTTGTAGTTGAGTACAAAAAAAGCTAAATGTCCTAAGAAAGACAGGCCCTTTTTAACTCGGCACACTTCTACCAAGAGAACAAGTCCATTTTAGTTTAAAGTCAACGATAACGTGTGTGTGGACTAGATGACAGATCTGTTCGGGCGTTGAACCTTGAAGAACAGAGAGCAGGTCACACATCGTAGCTTGAGGAGAGAATTGCTGTGGTACCTGAGGGATTCAGACCAATCAGGGCATCATTTAATTTAATTTAAACTGTAAATGAGCAGCCCCTGATCTAAAATAGACTCAACAGATGGGGCCCATTGCTGCAGTAGCTCAGAGGCTCTTTATCTGCTCTTAACATCCTCCCTAACATCCTCCCTGTCACTCAAGAGTCAAGAGAGTTCCAACTATGACTACTGGACTCGTTTTCTAACTATACCATGAAAGCATAGAGTGAAATTGTTATGCTGGTGAATGAGGACCCAAAAGCGACGTAATAGTAACAGAGTCTTTATTCCAGTATTAAACAAATAATGATTCTCCTGGATATTATCAATGGTAAATCCAAAACAGGAAACTGAAATCCTCTCGTCAATAGAGAGGAACGACTGGAGACGCGACCACAGACTGCAGGTCGCTTCAGGAAGGCACAGGCCGTAGCTGACATAGACACCTGCTCACACGCAGCATCTGAAGAAGGCAAAAACACGACAGGGCGGAACAAGGACACAGGAACAGCAAACATCAAACAAGAATCCGACAAGGACAGAAGCGGAAAACAGAGGGAGAAATAGGGACTCTAATCAGAGGGCAAAATAGGGGACAGGTGTGAAAGAGTAAATGAGGTCGTTAGGAGAATGAGAAACAGCTGGGAGCAGGAACGGAACGATAGAGAGAGAGAGCGGGAGAGGGAGAGAGGGAGGAGGAGAGAGAGAGAGAGAAAGAGGGAAAGAACCTAATAAGACCAGCAGAGGGAAGCACAGGGACAAGACATGATAATCAATGACAAAACATGACAGAAATTTAAAGGAAACATTGCTCCTACAAAAAAATGTAATTATGGAACTATGAATAGAATGTGTTAATATACGGTCTTGATAATGTCCTTTTAGATTTCTGTTGGATTATTAACTAGATCTTGTTTTTCTTCCATTCAAAGAATCAGCCAGAGGTTCAGGTACGTCTAAGGTTTTCAGTTATTTAAATGTTGCTCTCTGGACTGTTGATTGTTGAACCCCTATGTTTTCCCCTATCAATACACCATTACCTCACTGATCATCTTCCACAATCGTTTATTTGTGGCAAGTTTGTAGTTTATGCAAGTTTGGTAATATGTCTGTGTTTGTGTCCTTGCATGTTCTGAGTAATTCGATCATGATGGAGCTGGCTTAGCTAGGCCACAGTGCAAGGCAGTGAACTGGCCTGGTCAGGCTCCTAATATCCTCATTACATGGTTACAGAACACTCATTAGGACAGTAAAAAGATCTCTGTACATTAGTCAATTCTCCCATGTGGTTTATTGGCAACAGCTGTTTCGACCAGACAGGTCTTCAAAGTGGTGTAATGTACTTAAGTAAAAATACTTTAAAGTACTACTTAAGTCGTTTTTGGGGGGGATCTGTACTTTACAATTTATATTTTTGCCAACTTTTACTACATTCCTAGAAAAATAATGTAATTTTTACTCCATACATTTTCCCTGACACTCAAAAGTACTTGTTACATTTTGACTGGAAAATTGTCCAATTCACACACTACCATTTGGGGAGAAAAGGGGGTAAAAAGTATCATTAAAACAACTAGGGCTGACCCCATTTAGTTGTTTGGTCGATAGGCTGTTGGTCAACCAACATTTCTTTAGTCGAGCAGTCACAAAATATATATTCTTTTCATGGTGCACAAGTCAGCTGTCTGATTCGTGCCTGTCGCAGTAGACTAAATCATTGCGGGGACCACGGGGATGGCACAGTCCCTCACTCTAAGACGTGATACTGAAATTGTATGTGGTTATATTATGTAAAAATAATGGTGCAACACTAATAAATAGAATATTATTTTATAACAAATGCGCTTTTCCCGCGTTGGATATGGTTGCTGTCCGTGGTTCTGAAGCATAATCTTCAATGTGCCGTAGAATTGACGACTTTCCCTATGTTGCTATGTGCATAATAGCAAATTGAACCAGCATATTGGGATTGAGAACAATGTGGTGAAGGCAGCAGCAGCAGAGACGAGGAAACAGCCTAAAGCCTTATTCGGACGGGATTAGTATACTGGGGGTGGTCGGGTAATGTAATTATGAGCACAAGCACAAAACACCACATCTGTCATTTTAGTCCCRTCCGAATCTGCCATGGCGGCAATTTGTACATGGCAGGAGAGTAACAATTCCAGCCAGAATAACCTACTGTTTTTTGGCGAACTCCAAGGTTCTATGATAATACTAGTCCCGTGCGAATCGACATGTGTTTTGTGAGAAATGTCTTGGTTTGACAGGTGTTGCTCATTCTTTACATTACATTAAATAAGCGCAATATTTTTTTACTTACTCATTTGCCAATATTCAATAACTAAAAAATATTGCGCCTATTTAATGTAATCCTTGCTGTTAATAGCTCGCAAAGCAGCATACAACTGACCTAACCGTTTGCAGGGGCGGAGACAGAGTGGTGTCCGGGGTTTCATTCACTACTGGCAGTTTGATGCTGATTGACATCTCATTTCACCTCTAGTTGAAAGAAGCATTTATTTTGACGTTCGGCGGCGCATTTTTCAAATCGAGGACGAGGAAGAGAGAATTTTAACGTTGTTTGCGAGACACAGAAGAAGAAGAAGAACATACAGAAGAAGAGAGAATATTTGTGTGTGTGTGTGTGTGTGTGAGAAAGAAAGAAAGAAAGAAATTGAGCTGCAGTTCCGAGGTAGAGACACTGACTATTCATAGTATGTTAAAGAATTCTAGTGAATTAACCCCAGCATACAACCCTTTTAACACTATCTGCCACATTGAAGAACTCTGGGTTAAGTGAAATATCACTTCTACCTCTAATCAGCAATCATAGCTTTCACCCTGAAGTAGCCTTGGCCACCCCCTTGGCCGCCCCCTTGGCCGCCCCCTTGGCCGCCCCCTTGGCCACCTCCTTGGCCACCTCCTTGGCCACCCCCTTGGCCACTCCTTGGCCACCCCCTTGGCCGCCCCCTGGCCGCCCCATGGCCACCCCCTTGGCCACCTCCTTGGCCACCCCCTTGGCCACCCCTTGGCCACCCCCTTGGCCACCCCTTGGCCACCTCCTTGGCCACCCCCTTGGCCACCCCCTGGCCACCCCATGTATAAAACTCTAGTTCCGCCACTGAACGTTTGGAAATGATCAGTTCACTTTTGCATCCATAGCCTTAAAACCCATCTCAAGTGCAAGTGCACTGTTCAGCTCACATCTGAAGACTGGGGGGCATTTAGGACGTACTGCGGATCGCTAAAATATCCTAATGATTATGATAACACTTCCTCAATTCAAATATGATGGCGACACTATACCAAAGATGGTTTGGTTCAGAAATTTGGGAACCAAGCTGGAGTTTTCAGTGTAGCCCTGTTATCGCCTATACTTGATGAAATATATTCACGCTTAGAAAAAAAACCTCAAGGCTTCCTTCATAACTGTCAGTTTATAAAAATAAAAAAAGAATTACTGGSGGCAGTTTGGRAAAAACGAATCCTGTCCGAATGTTTGGACATTCTGGGGTAATAATTCCATTACCAACGTTCTGTAGTAATCCATGTCCCGTGCAAATAGGACTTTGCCTAAGAAATGTGAGGAGAGTGCAAACCCCAACTTAATTAGGTCTATAATCAATAGCCAAACTGTTCAATGTGCCTGGCTTTATAAATCATCCATATATATCTACAGAAATAAAACAGATCCTGCTTCTGTTGAGCACCAAGCCTCATGCAAAGACAAAATGTTGGATTAAGCAATTTCACAGATTCGTCTGTTTTTAATCTTTGCTATGCTGTAATAAAGGCTTTACAATTTTTGGGGCGTTAGAACAGACTGGTATTACTTATAATGAGATTTAGTGTTTTTTTACACTGTTCCAAACAGGCAAAAAATTATATTTCAATCTTGTTTGTCACACAAAATACACASAGCTTTCGCTCCTGTACCCTCCTTGTTCTGGATCTTGATTTTTCTTGACTCAAGTAGTATTTTACTGTGTGACTTTCACTTTTAATTGAGTCATTTTCTATTAAGGTATCTTAACTTTTACTCAAGTATGACAATTKAGTACTTTTTCCACCACTGGGTCTTCATAAGGTCTGTCATTTGAACAGTCATCATCATGATTGTGCTAAGGTCAGGACCTCTCCAGTATAGGTACATCTATACAGTGGGCCTCATCAGCCACCCAGAGAGGCCGTATGAGGAGACTTCTAAATGACCTAGTCAAAATATTTGCCCAGTTTCCATGGTGACTACCCGCTGAGGCCTACTGGGGCGGCTTACAAAACCCACGCAGCGACATGCTCACTTGTCATTAMCGCACACTTCCCTTCCCGGCTGCGAACGCCGGGACTCATTCTGGGAAATTAGCCAGCGACGTCTCCGAGAAAGCCTGTGGTTACGCCCTGGGTCTGCCATTAGTTAGTTAGCATCGGCGCTAAGTGCCTGGCCTGACTGCTATTTGTTCTAATGGAAAACTTTATTCACTCCCCTGCCAGACTGTCTATTGATGGGTCCCCGCTCAGAACCTTTTGAACCCATCTCTCCTGAGATGCTCCGGCTCTGTCTGCCTGGGGGAAAGGTCGTAAATCAGAGAATCAGCTACCATTAGCGCCGACTCTGCGCTGCAGAACGCTAGCTTGGCTGGATTGGGAGGGTCCAAAGTACACCCATGACTCATAGCGGTGTCGAGCTGTGTTAATTAAGTTTGTGTGCCTGGGCTCTGGACAGATGTTGTTTTTTAACGAGATGACAAAAAAAACAGTGAGAATCAGGACCAGCCTGCTAGATACAGGACAGAATACCTTGATCTCTATGGTGATTCCTTACACACAAACTAAAGCATGAATCATGTTGAAAGATTTCTGGGCACATTTCTTTTAGATTTAAGGGAAAATGTTGTGGACTCATGGAGGCTTGATTAAATAGGCATATTTMATCTACAGAAAAAAATGTATGATTTCATGGATTTATAGGTGATATTGTAAAACAATGTCAGTGCTAGACATCTATATCGGCTTGCTGTGATTAAAAATGCTCCTGCACATGTGTATATGAGTCACAAGTAACAACCTACTGGTTCTGCTGCATATCCCTACAGAGCAAAAACCTGCTCCAGAGCGCTCAGGACCTCAGACTGGGGTGAAAGTTCACCTTCCAACAGGACAACGACCCTAAGCACACAGCCAAGACAATCTTGCTTTGTCATTATGGGGTATTGTGTGTAGATTAATGAGAGGAGAAAAAAAACAATTTAATCCATTTTAGGATTAAAGGCTGTAACGTAACAAAATGTGGAAAAAGTGAAGGGGTCTGAATACTTTCCGAATGCACTATATATCCCTATGGAATGGCCTACGCACAGAGGCAAAATGCCRAATGGAAATTCCATAATTTGGTGTTTTGTTGATGGTGGTGGAAAACGCTGTCTCAGGCGGCGCTCCAGAATCTCCCATAAGTGTTCAATTGGGTTGAGTTCTAGTAACTGAGACACACAGACAGACACCCTTTAAACCCCCTATGCTCCTTTGAGAACCCTCTTTCAAATTCTAGCCATGGTAGCCAAAATAATCATAAATAACTGGGCATTTTTTTACATGACCCTAAGCATGATGGGATGTTAATTGTTTAATTAACTCAGGAACCACACCTGTGTGGAAGCACCGGCTTTCAATATACTTTGTATCCCTCATTTACTCAAGTGTTTCCTATATTTTGGTAGTTTCCTGTGTATAGGGAACATGCAGTGCATATACACTGAAGGTAAACATGATGGTAAAAGTAGCTCTGAGGTGATTAACTATGAGATGAAGCAGTGAGGGGAAAATAACTGAAAGACTATGAGTGGTTTTGCTTGTCCACTCACACGTAAACAAAACAAAAAAACGTGAACTCTGCATTGCCCCTTCTCTCTGTCACTCTCACATGCCTCAATACACACACACACACACACACACACACACACACACACACACACACCACACACACACACACACACACACACACACACACACAACACACACACACCACACACACACACACACACACACACACACACACACACACAATCATAAACAAATGATGAACCCTTACTCCAGATTAAAAGCGCACGGAACAAGCAAACGTGGATTAAATGTTTCCCACCGCCACACAGCCACCAGTGTTAAGAATGCTTTAGAAACCAAAAGCAGTGTTCTAATGGGCCGGACGGCAGCGGCCTGGTTGTCAGACAGGCACATACTCACTGTTACATAACAGGCAGCCCACATCCCTGCTCCCTCTCTTAGTCAGAAGATTAAGAGTGTGTGGGGGGGGGGGTTGATGGCTCTCTGAGAGGATTATTTCACACTTGCGGCGCACTAAACACACATGCACACGGATACACACGCGTGCGTAGAGTCACTCAAACACACGTACACTCACACACACACACCTATCTGCCATTCCTCAAACTGAGGCTGATGACACATCTGACCCATATCTACCACCCAGAGAAACATAGTGGGTGTGTGTGTGTGTGCAGCCAAGCCTCTACTGTAGCTGCATGTATAATGGGATTACAATACAGGCTCGAACACTATTCCTCTGGTTGATATTCATTGATGCSATTGCCAAGTCCTAAACCCCAAAACATTTGTTCAGGTATCATTCTGCCTGAAACACCCCTCAATGCCGGCTGCAAGTTAAGTGCAGTGATTGCAGTTGCACATAATGGCCCACACCGAAAATAACAATCTGAACATATTGACCTTTAAGATGAAATGTGATTATGACTCAAAGTAAGTGTACAGTTAAGTCTCATAATTCAGTGCAGTGACTGGACACAGTAGCCCATGGATAAGAGCAAACTTGAAACAAATGTAACTTTAAGCTTTAAAGTATGTGTATTTTCCTATAATTTTCCTAAGGATAAGAGACCGTCTCGATTGAACAAGCTTTCTCAAAACATCATCACTGAAAAGTCTCCCTCAGCTCGATGTTGACCTGTCTTCTATTGAAGCCAAATGATGCAATCATACTGAAAGACAAGACACGAAGCAGCAGCAGCACCTCTCTCTTCCCTGCATAGAGGCGTGATGTGCATCTAAGAAGTCATTCTAAATTCCAAGGCATTTGATTTCATGAGGCACAGTCCTACTCAACAGCTCATCAGTGGCCATTCAATCACATCTCTTACCGCCACTGCCTCCAGAATCTGCTTGATGACGTGGGCAGCATCTCTCTCGCTGTAATATCCTCTCTCCACAATCCTGAAAGAGCAGAAAGAGACAAACTTACAGGGAGTCAAAATGTTACACGGAGTTCAAATGCCCCACTTTGAGAGATGATTAAATTCTTAACTCTGTGAAAGTCAGAAAACATGGAGAGAATTGTAGGCAGTTGTTACTGCTAAAGCTATAAGGTGATAGGAGGATAAAGAGATGAAAGTGTTTTCATTTCTTTACAGTGCTATTATATCAAAATAAAACAGAACAGTAGAGAAACGGTCTATGATATTGCGTAATATTCATAATGAGTTCTACAGATTGGGTGGGGCCTGTGCTCCAAACAGTCTTCTAATCGTTTCCTTGGTAACAGTGCTGTTGAGGGCCATTACAAATTTCATTTTCTAATCCTTTTATACTCTGCATCTTAATAAAACCAGTGTCATACATGTCTGCTAATGACAAAGCAGGGAAATGGAACGGGGGGATCGCATGAGGCCACTGGTTCCACCTCTGGCCCCGCCAAATTGAAACCAATTTCAGCAAGGATTTGAGGATTAGACAGGGTCATAGGGGTGGTATATTTTGGGCGTAATCACCTGTCAAAGAGTTCCCCTCCGGTCACCAGCTCCAAGATGAGGGCGATGTCTGTCTCGGTCTCAAAAATCTCCTTCAGGCGGATCTGAGGAAGATGAGAGGAAGATGAGGAAGAAAAACACTAAATGTTGGAAAAACACAAGATAACATATCAACAATATTAATGCTACCAGAAAGAAGAAGTCACCATTAATGTTCATTTCAATCATGCTCTTATAAATAGTTAATAAAACAACATAAAATTAACAAAAATATAAAAGCAACATATAAGGTGTTGGTCCGATGTTAGAGCTGAAATAAAAAAATCCCAGAAATGTTCCATACTCACAAAAAGCTTGTTTTTCTCAAATCCATCCACTTGACAGGTGTGGCATATCAAGAAGCTGATTAAACAGCATGATCATTACACAGGTGCACCTTGTGCTGGGGACAATAAAAGGCCACTCTGAAATGTGTAGTTTTGTCACACAACACAATGCCACAGATGTCTCAAGTTGAGGGAGCGTGCAATTAGTATGCTGATTGCAGGAATGTCCACCAGAGCTGTAGCCAGAGAATTTCATGTTAATTTCTCTWCCATAAGCCGCCTCCGATGTCGTTTTAGATCATTTGTCAGTACGTTCAACCGTGCTCATAACCGCAGAACACGTGTAACCACGCCAGCCCAGGACCTCCACATCTGGCTTCATCGCCTGCGAGAGTGTCAGAGACCAGCCACCCGAACAGCTGATGAAACTGTGGGTTTGCACAACTGAAGAATTTCTCCACAAACCGTCTTAGGGGAGCTCATCTGCGTGCTTGTCGTCCTCACCAGGGTCTTGACCTGACTGCAGTTTGGCGTTGTAATTGACTTCAGTGGGCAAATGCTCACCTTTAAATCCACTGGCATGCTGGAGAAGTGTGCTCTTCACAGGTGAGTCCCGGTTTCAATTATACCTGGCAGATGGCAGACAGCATGTATAGCATCATGTGGGGAAGTGGTTTGCTGTTGTCAACGTTGTGAACAGAGTGCCCCATGTTGGCGGTGGGGTTATGGCATGGTCACGCATAAGCTACGGACAAYAAACACAATTGCATTTTATCGATGGCAATTTGAATGCACAGAGATACCATGAAAAGATCCTGAGGCCCATTGTTGTGCCATTCATCCACCGTCATCACCTCATGTTTCAGCATGATAATGCACGGCCCATGTAGCAAGGATCTGTACACAATTCCTGGAAGCTGAAAATGCCCAGTTCGTCCATGGTCTGCATACTCAGCAGTGTATATCAAAACATTTTTGTTACTAGTGTCCAACAACAAGTCACCACTATTGTTCATGTCAATTATGGTGAGGCTTAGAAAAGGGTTTTACATTTTTTTTTAGTGGTGTCTCAGATATTTAAAAAAAATATTTAAAAAATAACGTTTAAAAAGAAAACTGTAAACGCTTACAATATTTGGGTGGGAAAGTCGCAGCAGAACTCCAATTTCAGTCCGCACGATTTTCTTGTCAATCTGAAATGGAATGAATGAGAATGAGACGTGTGCATTAATATGATATTATACATAGTCTAACTCAGCTGTTCAAAATGCCAAAAGAAGGACTCACAGTTTTCTTCAGGACCTTTGCAGCATAGGGCTTCTGTGTCTGCTTCTCCTCAGTGCGAAACACCACTGACGTAGCCCCCCTGGCAAGAAGAACAATCAATCCACATCAACAACTATGATCATATGGTTGTCTCTCCATAGTGCAATGATTCAGCATTTTAGCTCTGCTCATGCTTATGAATCATTATTTCATTGTTTGTAAGTATTATGTAATTTGCTCATATCAACATAAGTAAATACATATATGTATAAACCATTTTATTATAAGCACGTTTAGTCATACACAGAGTAAATCAAGAACAACAGATTGTTACATGTAATTACTTAATTCAGTGATAAACAAACTATGTAATAACGTTTAAGCTGACCTCCATCTAAAGCATTACAATGACAACTCCATGTAACATGTGGCCAATGTAGAGTGTCAATGGTGAGCCCTTAGATGTCCATCCACATTCTTATGGCAAAGATGGATATAAAAGTCATTGTAGAGGGAAAAGCTATTCAGAGCCATGACACCATTACATGAGCGAGCAGAGGGTAGCTCTAAGTATGAGCTCAAACCCTGAGTAATCTGTTGATTTGTGACTGGGCTGTCTTGTGTTGTCTGTTGCTTTGAAACCTACTTGGAAATCTAGAGATAATTCCCTGGCCAAATGTACACTGAGTGTACAAAACATTAAGGACACCTGCTCTTTCCATGACATAGACTGACCAGATGAATGCAGGTGAAAGCTATGAGCCCTTATATATGTCACGTGTTAAATCCACTTCATTCAGTGTAGATGAAGGGGAGGAGAAAGGTTAAAGAATCATTTATAAGCCTTGAGAGAATTGAGACATGGGTTGTGTGTGTGTCATTCAGAGGGTGAATAGGCAAGACAAAAGATTTAAGTGCCTTTGAACGGGGTATGGTAGTAGGTGCAAGGTGCACTGGTTTGTGTCAAGAACTGCAACGCTGGTGGGTAGCTCAACAGTTTCCTGTGTGTATGAAGAATGGTCCACCACCCAAAGGACATCCAGCCAACTTGACAACTGTGGGAAGCWTTGGAGTCAACATGGCGTTGTGGAGCGCTTTCCACACCTTGTTGAATCCATGCCCCGACCAAATCTGTTCTGAGGGCAAAATGGATGGGCTGGACATGCCCGAGAGATGAGTTCGGATTGGTCTTCCATGTAGCATGCTTCTGTCTATAACATGAGCTGCTCTGTATGTGTAGGTAATCCTTTCTAATGTGGCTTTTTGAAAGATCTCACAAAGAACTGCAAAATTGTTGCTAATGCTCTCCACTTTCTGGAGGAAGATCGTGCCATGCTGACTCTCTCTGACTCTGATGAGGAAATCCCTGATTTAGATAAAAACAGTTTCACTGAACCAGACAGTAAACAGCGATCAACAGTGTTTTTGTCACAGAAGAAGATGACCGAGTTTTGAAGTCAGTGGAATGCCCAGTGGAAGCAGAGAATGAGTGCTATGTAGATGGAGAAAATTCTGGCATTTGATTGCAAATATGCGGAGGGAGTTGAAAACAGAACACACAGAAGGCGGTTGTATAAAACCATTGTGTCTCCGGATTACATCTTCAAACTAAGGGCAACCATGGCATCTGTGACAGAGAGGGAAAAGCGTTCATCCATGTATACGGGTAAGAGAGTCTAGCTAGCTACATTTTCAGATATTATACATTTCTAATTTTGTTAGAAAGTATTTTCATTTCAAGTTAAAGTGTACTGTTAGCTAGCTAGCTAATGTTAGCTGGCTGGCTCACTAGCTAACGTTATGTGTATGATCTGTATAATAATATTATTTGTATCTTAGAAAGCCATTTTGCATTGCTAGTTATAGCCTAATGTTAGCTAGGTAGCTAACATTGAACCTAGTTGGTTAGCTTTAGCTACCTGCAGATTCATGCATGGTAGTAACGTTATGAGTTGGGATTATGGTTCATTGTTTAGTTAGCTGGCTAGCTACATGTCTAAACAAAAGACTCCACTATGCAAGTAACCATTTCACAGTACCGTTGACACATTCTGTATCCTGTGCATGTGACAAATAAACTTAGATTTTATTTGATATAGTGTGTGTTTACCAGAGACGGTAATGTGAAGAACAACATGACCTGCACCAAAGTCAAATTAGGATATAACGTTAGGCCAACGAGACAGAGTCCAAGTTCTAAAATTSTCCTGTAGAATGCCCTGCTTTTATTTTGTCACACTCACAACCGTAAGCTATTTTTTGTAATTAGCTCGCCATTAACTTGTAAATGATGTTGTAAGCTTATTTTCCTGTAATAATTAATAAAAATGTGCTAAAGTTAAGACCTTGTCAGCTATGATATAGTCATTATTTGAACTGCCTAGTCAGCTAACATAACATCAGCTAGCCAGCTAACATAACATCAGCTAGCTAGCTAACTAATCAAACATAACTCTTAGCTAGCAAGCTAACATACTACATCAAGCTAGCTAGCTAACATAACATCAGCTTAGCTAGCTAACATAAACATCAGCTAGCCAGCTAACATAAACATCAGCTAGCCAGCTAACATCATAGCAGTACTCAAAGCATAGCTAGCTAACATAACATCAGCTAGCTAGATAACATAACATCAGCTAGCCAGCTAACATAACATCAGCTAGCCAGCTAACAAGCTAGAAACTAACCAAAACATTGTTTAGAAAGTTGCTTTTAGTTGCCTGGTTTGCTAGACTGACATTTACTGAATGCATTTATAAACAGATGGGTTTATTGGTGTTAAAATACACCAGATATGCTATTTTGGACCACCAGGCTACTGATGTCATACTGATGTGGGACGACAATAGTTTGATGTGGGACGACAATAGAATGTTCATGATGTCACTGCAACAACTGTCTACAGACGTGGATAGACGTAGTATAAACCAGCCTTTAGTCTTGAAATATTTGGTTGTTTAGTACACTGTTTAGTACATGGCCTCACATGTGAATCTTTAAAGAGATGGGTGCGGCTAAGGCTTAAGAGTGTGTGAACGATGCTGAATGTGTGTAAACAAAGCAGAGCTCTCCAGTAGGTGTACCAAAACATTCAAGGGACATTTTCTCAAAAGTGGGGTTACAAGTTTATCAACTTCCAAAGCAGAATTAATTTCTCATTTCT
Organism: Salvelinus sp. IW2-2015; assembly: GCF_002910315.2. NCBI lineage: Eukaryota > Metazoa > Chordata > Actinopteri > Salmoniformes > Salmonidae > Salvelinus > Salvelinus sp. IW2-2015. The sequence continues at coordinate 7,742,822 of NC_036866.1, forward strand.
CATATTTCTAGCTCTGAGTCTCACATTTTTTTCTATGTAAAAAACAAAATTTCAAACGTTGCTACATAAGACCGAATCGAGCCGGTTGGTCACATATTAGGAAGGTGTCCTTAATGTTTTGTACACTCAGTGTATATTGTTAATATTTCCAACTAGTTAAAGCAGCAGCCACACCAGTAGCAGCTGAGTTGTGGGTTGCCTAGGAGAACTGCAGCACCCCATGTGACCTCACACATACAGATGCTTATGTTTGAGTCCGTGTTTCGGTGCTGTATCTATGTAATGTACAGTACGTGATTTAGAAGAGTCCCACTGGTTCATATCTGTCGCTGGTATCTTACCAATGAAGGATATTTGTTCTAAATAAAAGTGTGTTTAAATATCAATGTGAAGAGACCTTATGGAAATAGTATTTGGATTTAAGAATACATTTGATACCGGTATATCATCATCAGCTATACTTTAAATATGTAAATKTATCACTATTTAATACCGTTATCACAACTGGTATTTTGGTCAATCGGAGTCGGAAGTCAATTGCGTAAAACTGAACTAGGTGGTTATTAAGAGGCAGGTCATGGTAAAACCCACAGTGTAATAATGAGTACTGGCAGCAGCCAGCAGACATCTGAGACTTCCCCTCGCTAGTATCCCAATGTGGACACAGCGCTGTGCCCTGGCCTGCTTAGGAAATGAGTCCCTGAATCTCCAGCTGTCCTGCTCCTGCTAATACAATCCAGGCATCATCCCCAGCCCTCTCGACTCTACTCTAATAGCTGTAGRGTCTCCTTGGCAACCAGGACACCTCTCCTCGAAAAGTAGACACCTAACGACTATGCATGCCCTTATATGGGGAGGCCGGGGGAAGCTGAGAGTAGGTTATGTACAGTATGCATACATGCATGAACCCGGTACCTGTGGCTGAACGGGCCTATTGTTGACTAACGATTTACCAACTGTAGATACATCATCAAATGCCGATCACAGATGATGATTAATTCTGTAAACATCCGATTCTGAGTCAATATGCACTGTTGGTGTMAAATTGTTACTGCTAATTCTAGCAACATTTTGTAATCACCATATCACTGGATTTTAGTCCAGTGTTATCTATTTAAGTCCTATAGAGGCACGTATAGACAGCTTTTTGAGAGCTCGGTATACAGTTTATGTTTTACTGCTGACAGTGAGATCTCTCCTTTCAGTCGCACACAGAATTTGGTGACAGAATTGGTGCCCATCCTTTATGCAGTTGCAGGTGAGGAGAGAACTGTTAATACAGTGAAATGAGATGTAGTATAACAGACATGGCAGCATTAGAGCTGCATTCTGAGGCTTTTACCTGTTCCACAGCTATGTCCAATGGAAACATTATGACTGACTCATTCTACAGGGCCAATCTGAACTGCACTGTGCTGGTTTGGATGTTCTCTTTACAYATTGTCCTTTCCAGCACGGTCCCACCAACTATATGGTGGCTGTGTAACCAGGCCAGCCCAGTACAGCTCTGCTTGGCTTGGATTGGTTTTGTCCTATAGTGTGAATCAGGAATTACAGCGTGCAGGTGTTTTCAGTCAGGAGTCCAGACCACCTATCTCTCTGACATGGTGGGATACTGTTGTTTACACTTGTTGCCAAATTACCTCATCAAATGCATGAATGCACAGAAGGGYTCCAATGACCACTCCATTTGACAGTCAGACCTCCAAACACTCCACTGACTCTCACTCCAAGGAACAAATATTAACAAGTTGACATTGTCAATCTGGACGTGATGTAAAAGCGTACTTAAGCCATAGAGCATATGGACGGAGGGGAGTGGAGGGTTCAGAGGTAATGGGAATGAGAGATTCCATATAAAGCCTCAGAAAATGGGTCTTAACACCAGTTTCCTTTCCATACTTGCACTAATGCCCTCACGTTTCACTGTTGTCCTGTGATAATTAAGACATATGTTGAGCCGTTTACCATGATTGTCTATTTCCATAGCAAACATGTTGGACTGGTTACTCCTCTGACAGAGTGTAGATCTCTGACAGAGTGAAGATCTCTGACAGAGTGTAGATCTCTGACACAGTGAAGATCTCTGACAGTGAAGATCTCTGACACAGTGAAGATCTCTGACACAGTGAAGATCTCTGACAGTGAAGATCTCTGACACAGTGAAGATCTCTGACAGAGTGTAGATCGTGTGTTGACATGTTGAATGTGTCTTGACAATAATATTATTAGGGCACTTATGAGGTGAGAATATGGGAGGTGAATTGTCAGGAGGAGCTGTCCATGGCCTGAACTCGGCATGCAATGGATGAATTGTACATGAATGTGTGTTCTGTCTGTCTCAGACTATCAAATCTAAACTATGTGATAGACACAGTAGATGAATACTGACATTTTAAACATGGTATTTCAAAATGAACCCTTTAGCTATAGCCATAAATGAATATGTCAAACTAGATCCCAATGGATGGAATTCCACTCATAATACTGTATGTTTTTACAGAACATGACCAGAAACAACCCTTTTGATAGTTATGATGCTGGTGGTGTTTACACATTGGTGTCAATAAAGGAACAGTTCAGTACTCTACCTTCCCAGTTCAGGACCCATGGTGTAGAACTCTTCCATGGAGACATCTCTGCGCGATCCATCGACCCAGTATTCCACGGGGCTGGCGCCCGAGCGTGAGGTGGGCATGTTGATGTTGGCCAATCACACAAATCACAGGATTCCTGAGGAGCGCAAAGCCCAAACGCACGCACTACTTTTCCTGTTTTTAAGATTAAAACGTAATGTTCAGATTAGCAAAACGAAGAGAAGGCATTATGTTTAATGAATTCCCCCGCGCCAAATAACGACAAGCCATGTAGAGCTAACCAGTCTTTGGTTAACAACTCTCACTGTTATGTTCAGTCAAAGATAATCCAAATGTTTACGTTGACACACAGAAATATATTGTCAGCGCCGATATCAAAACCCATGTAAACTTCGCATTACAGCGCAAGCTTAGTCACTATGCAATTTATCACGTAACAAAAATCATCCATTATTGTTCTATTATTTGTACCGACACTATTTAATTCGCGCATTCATAACCATCCTTTACTCGAAGTTTACTGCACCATATTCACATTTGTCGCAGGTTCCATGGGGCCTCGCGGTGTGAGTACCCGAATCCATAAACATATAGCCTACGCTTTGAAGCGTTTGCAGCACAATCCCACCCACAACAGTGTACTCATGAAAACATTACTATATCATGCAACGAAGCACATCAATAGTCCCGAGGTCCATGACAAAGAACATTCCATGGTCCGATATAGAATACTTTAATTAAGGTGCGTCAATAATCATGATCCGTCAATAGGCCTATGTGTATGTTGTTTGATAATATTCGCAAATATAGATTTTGTCTCGCGGCTGATGCACGCTTCACTATTGGTCTCTATATGAACGCCCATCCAATGGTCTGCACTTATCTCGCTATACAATGTGTTCCTCCTTTCATCCTTGGTTTGGGGTGGGTAGGTGGTGGCAGTGGCTGTGAGGCTGGTGTATTCGGTGTTGGGGGGAGGGGGGGGACTATCATACAGTCATTGAGGAGGACTATCATACAGTCATTGAGGGAAATATGCTCTACGCCCTCCACAGATTTCTTCCAATCAGTTGCATTCACAGAATCCACAATCTGCGCTGCAATTGGGAGTCAAACAGTCAATCAAAGCCCCGGTCCACATATGGAATTGTATCGGGTATCCAACCAAAATGGCAATAAGAGGAATATCCCGATAATACGCCACTGATTTCAACGGTTGTCAACACTACTGGCAATCTATTTTTGATAATATGTGTGGAGGAACCCGGTGCCTAATCGTTAGATTCAGTATATTTAGTAGAAAGAGATAAAATTATTTATCAATTCGGATTGTGAAAAATCATGTCCCGTCCGGTGTGCTTCCATTCTGAGTTCAGCACCATGGAAAGCTTCCCTCATCAACTCGGTGGTTATAGTGCGTACTAGACTAGTGAACGATTTGCACGTGACTGCAAATAGTGCCACCTACTAACGTCAGTTATCACGAATACTTCAAGCAATACAACCATTAGAACTCTATCACTCAGCGTTGCTGTCCAGATAAGCACTCTCCAGCACACATCTTCAAAGCCCARTGGCTTCCGGTTGTTTGCAGCATAAGCAGGTCAACATATGCTGCCATATTGAGGCTCTTACAAAATAATGTAGCAGTATTATGCAACACTTAAAATGATTCGTACCCCTAACATTTTGAGGTTACTGTAACAATAATAAATGTATTCTTATGTAATCTTAGAAAGTGTGCATGTTCAGAGTCACAGGTCTGTGGAAATCTTCACAACTGCTATAATAATCTGCACACAATCTCAAACGGCAATGATCACTTGTACAATGTACTTTAATGTCATCTCAACTAACTGCAATCCAGGTCATTTGGTTATGCTATTAGATCAAGCACARWGATAGCACATTAAGTTGTTGCATAAATAAACAAAAGATCTGACATTGTATTCCCATTTGAACTTTGGTGTGCTTTTAATGGTTGAACGCACAGTGATAACACATTTAGGGGACAACTAAAACAAAAATCAGACTTGGATTTTCGATTGTTTGTGCTTTTATATAGTTAAACACATTGGGAATTCAACAGAATTCAGTCTTTTTGGGTGAAAATAGGTTGGAATCTCATTGATAAACACATCTCTCAAATATTACTCAATTCTCCACGTTGAAATGATGTGGTGTTCCCAGTGCGATGCCACTACTACTGGAAGTATTGTATGTTTCTAAGATCTGTTTTACCAAAAATGGTTGAACAATTTATACATGCCTTCATTTCAACAACAACAAAAATGTTGACTCTCAGCTTTCATTTGAAATCAAATGTGATGTGCTCCTATGAACTTCACATGTTTGTGTTCATGGGGCTTTACATGGACTGCAGACAGTCCAGCACATTTAGGTTGGGGGAAAAGTCAATGCAAAACATTGTTGAATTCAAACATTCTGCTGACAGATCCACAACCATTTGACATTGTTATTTCTTTCACAAACTGTCACAGTCCTTTGCCAAATAAATAATAAGTCACACGATTAAAAATATTTTCATGCGAAGCAAAAGAATAAAGCATTCTGCCAACACTTCGAAAAAAAGTTGATCAAATTTGCCATTGCTCTTTCTTCTAGAAACTGCCGTGGACAAATTCCAACAGTTCCAAATTATAGTGCAAATAAAGGACCTTATTGTCACCATAAAAGGTGAATAGGGGCGTTTTCCAAGCAGAGTTATAATACTCGTTCATACATGCACAGTTTCACGACAGGTTTGATTTTATAACAGGAAACATACGTATAGAAAACCCTTACAGTTGCTTCTGAACACTTTCTCTCAGCCATCTCTAAGTCTCAAACTCTAAGACACATTTTCACCTTGAAGAGAGTAGAGGTACTGGGGAATTTTCATTGTTCTCAGGATTTGGCCCAAACATAGACATCCATGATTGGTTCAGATTTGGTCCAGATTAGAGTACAGAATCATGTAGGGTATTGTACTGAACTGAACTGAACTCTACTCTACTGAACTCTACTGTGCTGTGCTCTAATGTTCTGTACTGTGATGTCCAAACTTGTAAAACATAGACGTTTATGATTGGTTCAGATTTGGTCCTGTATGGACCAACAAATTTGCTCGTGTTTGGGGGCAGATCTCATTAGAATAAGGGTATTTCCATGTAAAGCTCCATGAGCACAAACATGTGAAGTTCATAGGAGCACATCACATTTGATTTCAAATGAAAGCTGAGAGTCAACATTTTTCTTGTTGTTGAAATTAAGGCATGTATGTATAAATTGTTCAACCATTTGTGGTAAAACAGATCTTAGAATAGGTCCTTAGAAAGGGGGTCTTAGGAAGGGGGTCTATAAGGGGGTCTTAGAAAGGGGTTAGAAGGGGGTCTTAGAAAGGGGATCTAGAAGGGGGTCTTAGAACAGGGGTTCTTAAAAGAGGGTCTTAGAAAAGGGGTCTTAGAAAGGGGTCTTAGAAAGGGGGTCTAAAAGGGGGTCTTAGAAAGGGGGTCTTAGAAAGGGGTCTAAAAGGGGGTCTTAGAAGGGGGTCTTAGAAAGGGGGTCTTAGAAAGGGGGTCTAAAAGAGGGTCTTAGAAAGGGGGTCTTAGAAAGGGGGTCTAAAAGAGGGTCTTAAAAGGAAAAGGGGGTCTAAAGAGGGTCTTAGAAAGGGGGTCTTAGAAAGGGGGTCTAAAAGGGGGTCTTAGAAAGGGGGTCTTAGAAAGGGGGTCTTAGAACACATCTAGCAGAAACATTATTTAAAAGTATTATAAATACATCAAAACACAATAGTATTGAAGTAAAGATCCCTGCCAACTAATATCATCATTTATATTTAGTTTTGCAGAAATTATTTGACTGTACTTTAATGTACTGTGTTCTACTGTCCTATACGTGTGAAACAACGACGTCTAGATTTGTCCACATTTGGTCGTGTTTGAGGACGGAGCTCATTATAATAATACCCAAACATGCAAAGGAGGATATTGCATATTTCTACCTTTGTGTACCTATTCAGGATACATCACCATGTAGAGAATGACATTCATATCCATAATTACGCATTTCTGTGTGGTGCAGATCAGCGACCCATGAGGTCCTTCCGTTACCACAGTTTTGTTACCTGGTGTAAATCCACTTCACTTACTGTACTTCAGTAACCAAAAGAGATTTGTCAAACTCAAGGTGTCATGCCAAAGCTGACATCCCATTATTTCTGCAGATATATTGAGTTTTTGGTCACGTAAAAAACAGACACATTTGACAGAAATTATTTGATTAAACTTAGGATCTGCACAGTTCTTCCAGTAAATGTGTTTTTGTAACATTTTCAGTGTAAATTGTTAAGAGTAGTCCTTGTGCATAGAGTTGTATGGTTTGTTTGAAATCAATGTTTTTTGTTTGGCATAGATTTTAAAGGAAAAAATCTCTCAACTCAATTCTCCGTTATCATGGAATTGCCTTGATCTCTTTCGTAGGATACAAAGTGTCATGCCGTACCTTGACATCCATTCTTTTTGCAGACATCTTTGAATCTTCATTCGAAAACAGATACAGTATGTCAGAGTTTTTGGTAAACTTAATAAAAAAACGGTGGAATTGCCCTTCTACAACTACAGGGCCAAGCAGAGGAACCTTTAATCATTTCATGTAGCACCTTTTTTTTCTAAGTGTACCTACACTTGATTCTAGCTTGCTAAGGAGTTTTGTGGTCTAAAATGCAATATTTATTTGATCTTTGAAGTATGGTGGAACACGAGTTTCAGTCATGATTTGATGGAACCTGAACGATTGCATAGTGCCAACTGCAACGTTTGGTGGAGGAGGAATAATGGTCTGGGGCTGTTTTTCATGGTTTGGGCTAGACCCCTTAGTTCCAGCGAAGGGAAATCTTAACGCAGCATACAATTACATTCTAGACGRTTCTATRCTTCCAACTGTGTGGCAACAGTTTGGGGAAGGCCCTTTCCTGTTTCAGCATGACAATGCCCCCATGCTTAGAGCGAGGTCCATACAGAAATGGTTTGTCGAGATCGACTGCGAGCCAGGCCTAAATGCCGAACATCACTACCCGACCTCACTAATGCTTTTGTGGCTGAATGGAAGCAAGTCCCCACAGAAATATTCCAACATCTAGTAGGAAGCCTACCCATAAGATTGGAGGTTGTTGTAGCAGAAAGGGGGGGGACCAACTCCATATTAATGCCCATGATTTTAGAATGAGATGTTCGAAGAGCAGGTGTCCACWTACTTTTGGTCATGTAGTGTATGAGCCATTATGATATCTTATAGTGAGTATTATGAGGCACTATAAGTGTATTATAAGGCATTATAAATGCACATACAAAATTATATTCGCATAGAGTTATTCAATCAGATCTGTTTTAGCCAACATCAGGGTTGTTTTGGTGGTGTCGGAGGTGGAACTGCTTTAGAGCTRTCAAATCCACAAAAAGCTTAACATTTTCATTGTTTTCATGGAGTCGCATTAACAGAAATCCCATGCAAATTTGAACACTGGAATGTGAGATGTAATTAACTAAATTAAGATGATAGAAACTGATTATTTAGTTGAATGATTGTTCAATTTGAGCATCATTATTTCTATMGCCAATAGCCTTCACGTTTTTGTTCTGAACTTCTAATGAGAGTGGGGTGGGTGTGGCTTCGTCACAATGATCGCAAGAGCAGCTGCTCACCGATTTGACTAGGGAGATCGTTCAAGATTGACGTCCTCAGGACGTCCGGAAATCCATTCAAAACCGGCCTCGAGCGGGCATTACCATCAAGTAGGCTTGGGTGGGATGGTAGTAATCTCATGACTGGATCAGACTCTGGTAGTCACATGACTCTGGATCAGACTCTGGTAGTC
>NC_036866.1:7751703-7780836 GCF_002910315.2 Salvelinus sp. IW2-2015
TCATGACTCTGGATCAGACTCTGGTAGTCTCATGACTCTGGATCAGACTCTGGGTAGTCTCATGATCTGGATTCAGACTTGGTAGTCCATGACTCTGGATCAGACTCTGGTAGTCAATGATCTGGATCAGACTCTGGTAGTACATGACTCTGGATCAGACTCTGGTAGTCCAATGACTCTGGATCAGACTCTGGTAGTCTCATGACTCTGGATCAGACTCTGGTAGTCACATGACTCTGGATCAGATCTCTGGTAGTCACATGACTCTGGATCAGACTCTGGTAGTCACATGACTCTGGTCAGACTCTGGTAGTTCTCAATGACTCTGGATCAGACTCTGGTAGTCACATGCTCTGGATCAGACTCTGGTAGTCACATGACTCTGGACTAGACTCTGGTAGTCACATGACTTGGATCAGACTCTGGTAGTCCATGACTCTGGTCAGACTCTGGTAGTCTCACATGACTCTGGATCAGACTCTGGTAGTCAGATGCTCTGGTCAGAAGGTTGCGCGTTCGATCCAGTCGTGGACACTGTTTTATTTTTGGTTTTAACCTTATCCAAACTTAACCCTTACTTTAACATTCGAAATGAGTCCATAAACTTAACCCTTAACTTAGAAATTTGACGTTTGGAGAAATGGAAGATTACAGAGCAGCAGCAGACAACCCAGGGTGTCAAAAACACTTCAAAACTTTGACGTTTGGAGAATTTGGATGAACGTCTAATTCGGCAGTGAGACTGTGGGAGCTTATGGGATTTGACGGCTCCAACGCAGTTCCTTCTCCATCACTGCCAAACATCCGCTATGCGGTGTCTGCTATCGCTGGTTAATGCTTGATTTCATTGATTTAGGCCCAAATGTAGTTATAGATATAAATATTCTGAGAACAAAATGTCACAAAAGGGATTTTTTTCTTTTCGAAACTTTCATTGACACACACACACACACACACACACACACACACACACACACACAGTGGATACTCATGCTCATATAGTTCACTCACACGTCTCTGTATTTTGCAGAATGGTCTAGTCAGTCCAACACAGAGCAGATGCCCTCCTCTGTCCTCCACTTCATTGTAGCTAAGGTCCATCTCTCTCAGGGAGGAGTTTGGTGTCTGCAGAGCTGAGAGCAGAGTCTCAGGGAGGAGTCTCACTGGATCCATATGTGAGTTCACAGTCATCCAGTCTAGAGAGATTAGTTAATTAAATATGGTTAAATATTCAAAACCAAAATAATTATTTAAAAATAGTCATTATTCAAAATAAGGATATGCATCAAAACAATAACAAATCGTACAATGCTCTCTTGCAGGTTTTCAGTACAGGAAACATCCAAAAATCTATCTACCAAGAGAGTTCWCATCTATATTATTCGTAGCCGTCTATTTACCACCACAAACCAATGCTGGCACTAAGACCGCACTCAATGAGCTGTWTARGGCCWTAAGCAAACAAGAAAATGCTCATTCAGAAGCGGCGCTCTAGTGGCCGGGGAATTTGATGCAGAGAAACTAAAATCTGTTTGAACTCATTTCTACCAGCATGTCACATGTGCAACCAGAGGAGAAAAAATACTCTAGACCACCTTTACTCCACACGCAGAGATGCATACAAAGCTCTCCCTTGCCATCCATTTGACAAATCTGACCATGATTCTATCCTCCTGATTCCTGCTTACAAACAAAAACTAAAGCAGGAAGTTCCAGTGACTCACTCAATAAGGAAGTGGTCAGATGATGCGGATGCTACGCTACAGGACTGTTTTGCTAGCACAGACTGGAATATGTTCTGGGGTTCATCCAATGGCATTGAGGAGTATACCACCTTAGTCATTGGCTTCATCAATAAGTGCATCGACGACGTCGTCCCCACAGTGACCGTGCGTACATATCCCAACCAGAAGCCATGGATTACAGGCAACATCCGCATCAAGCTAAAGGTTAGAGCTACCACTTTCAAGGAGCGGGACACTAATCCAGATGCGTATAAGAAATCCCGCTACGTCCTCAGACGAACCATCAAACAGGCAAAGCGTCAATATAGGATTAAGATTGAATCTTACTACACCGGCTCTGATGCTCGTCGGATGTGGCAGGGCTTGAAAACTATTACGGACTACAAAGGAAAACCCAGCCGTGAGTTGCCTAGACGCGAGCCTACCAGACCAGCTTTATGCTCGCTTCCAGGCAAGCAACACTGAAGCATGCATGAGAGCACCGGCTGTTCTGGACGACTGTGTGATAACGCTCTCGGTAGCCAATGTGAGCAACACCTTTAAGCAGGTCAACATTCACAAAGCCGCGGGGCCAGATGGATTACCAGGACGTGTACTCAAAGCATGCGAGGACCAACTGGCAAGTGTCTTCCCTGACATTTTCAACCTCTCTCTGACTGAGTCTGTAATACCTGAATGTTTCAAGCAGACCACCATAGTCCCTGTGCCCAATAAAGCGAAGGTAACCTGCCTAAATGATTACCGCCCCGTAGCACTCACGTCGGTAGCCATGAAGTGCTTTGAAAGGCTGGTCATGGCTCAAATCAACAGCATCCTCCCAGATATCCTAGACCCACTCCAATTTGCATAAACATATCCACAGATGACACAATCTCAATCGCACTCCACACTGCCTTTTCCCACCTGGACAAAAGGACCTATGTGAGAATGCTGTTCATTGGCTACAGCTCAGTGTTCAACACCATAGTGCCCACAAAGCTCATCACTAAGCTAAGGACCCTGGGACTAARCACCTCTTTCTACAACTGGATCCTGGACTTCCTGACGGACCACCCCCATGTGGTAAGGGTAGGCAACAACACGTCTGCCACGCTGATCCTCTTGTGTATTCCCTGTTCACCCACGACTGCGTGGCCAAACACTACTCCAACACCATCATTAAGTTTGCTGACGACACAACAGTGGTAGGCCTGATCACAGACAATGATGAGACAGCCTATAGAGAGGAGGTCAGAGACCTGGCAGTGTGGTGCCAGAACAACAACCTCTTCCTCAATGTGAGCAAGACAAAGGAGCTGATTGTGGACTACAGGAAAATGCGGGCGGAACAGGCCCCCATTAACATCGACGGGGCTGTAGTGGAGCGGGTCGAGAGTTTCAAGTTCCTTGGTGTCCACATCCCCAACGAACTATAATGGTCCAAACACACCAAGACAGTCATGAAGAGGTCACGAAAAAAAAAAATCCACCTCAGGAGACTGAAAAGATTTGTCATGGGTCCCATATCCTCAAAGAGTTCTACAGCTGCACCATCCTGACCGGCTGCATCACCGCCTGGTATGGCAACTGCTCGGCATCTGACCGTAAGGCGCTACAGATGGTAGTGCGAACGGCCCAATACATCACTGGGGCCAAACTTCCTGCCATCCAGGACCTATATACTAGGCGGTGTCAGAGGAAAGCCCAAAAAATTGTCGAAGACTCCAGTTACCTAAGTCATAGACTGTTCTCTCTGCTACTGCACGGAAAGCGGTAACAGAGCGCCAAGTCTAGGACCAAAATGCTCCTTAACAGCTTCTACCTCGAAGCCATAAGCCTGCTGAACAATTAATAAMATGGCCACCCAGACTATGTACATTACCACTCTCAGGTTAGCCAGCTGTTGGAAAGACAGCTTTGCTAGTTTCAGGATAATTTCTTTGTCTGACTGAGAGCTCCTTTGGTTTTGTCTTTGTGGCTTTGTTGTACTTGTTGTTCTTCATACTGGTTAAGATGAGCAAGATGTGTGAGTACATCCGGGTCAGCGTTTTGGGATTTCATCCCTCTCTGCTTCTTTCAGCATAACCTCAAGGACAGTGGCTGATATCCAACAGAAGCCTGGTATGTAGCACATCATGTATAGGCTTCTTGATGTCTTTATGTGTGTGATTATTTCAGTGACTAGATTCTTCCTGAAGTACTCCTCCTTCTGTGAGTCATTGAACCCTCGTACTGCTGTCACCTGGTCAACCCACTTAGAAGACATCTGCTTGGCTGCTGCAGGTCTGGAGGTAATCCAGAGGAGAGCTGGGTGAAGCAAACTCCCCTTAATGAGGTTTGTCAGCAGCACATCCACTGAAGTTGGCACTGTGATGTCAGACAGGTCCTTGTTGTTCTGGAAATCTAGAGGAAGTCGACACTCATCCAGACCATCAAAAATGATTTATTTTGACTCAATTCTTTCAATCTCTTTCAGCTCTGGGAAGTAGAAGGACAGAAGTTGCATCCGACTATATTTTCCCGTTTTCAGTTTAAGATCACGGAAAAGAAGAGAAAACATGAAATGAACATCCTGATTGGCCTTTCCCTCTGCTCAGTCAAGGATTAACTTCTGCACAGAGACTGTTTTTCCAATGCCAGCAATTCCTTTTATAAACACATTTCTGATATCTTTCTGTTGTGCAGGGAAAGGGAAAATCTCCATAGACAAACATTGGCAGTAGAATTGCTCGTACTGAAGAGCTCAGTGACTTTCAACGTGGCACTGTCATAGGTGCCACTTTGAAAGTCAGTTCGTCAACTTTCTGCCCTGCTAGAGCTGCACCGGTCAACTGTAAGTCCTGTTATTGTGAAGTGGAAACTTCTAGGAGCAACAACGGCTCAGCCGCGAAGTGGTAGGCCACACAAGCTCACAGAATGGGACCGCCGAGTGCTGAAGCGCATAATGCGTAAAAATCGCCTGTCCTCGGTTGCAACACTCACTACCGAGTTCCAAACGACCTCTGGAAGCAACGTCAGCACAAGAACTGTTCGTCGGGAACTTCAGGAAATGGGTTTCCATTGCCGAGCAGCCGCACACAAGCCTAAGATCACCATGCGCAATGCCAAATGTTGGCTGGAGTGGTGTAAATCTCGCCGTCGTTGGACTCTGGAGCAGTGGTAATACGTTCTCTGGAGTGATAAATCACGCTTCACCATCTGGCAGTCCGACGGACTAATCTGGGTTTGGTGGATGCCAGGAGAACACTTTATGCCGAATGCACAAATCAAATCAAATCAAAATGTATTAGTAACATGCGCCAAATACAACAGGTGTAGACCTTACAGTGAAATGCTCACTTACGAGCCCCTAACCAACAACGCAGTAAAAAGAAAATATGGATAAGAGTAAGAAATAAAAGTAACAAGTAATTAAAGAGCAGCATTAAAATAACAATAGTGAAACTATATACAGGGGGGGTACCGGTACAGAGTCAATGTGTGGAGCACCGGTTAGTTGAGGTAATATGTACATGTAGGTAGAGTTATTAAAGTGACTATGCATAGATGATAACAACAGAGAGTAGCAGTGGTGTAAAAGAGGGTGGGAGTGGGGTGGGGACGCAAATAGTCTGTGTAGCCATTTGATTAGGTGTTAAGGAGTCTTATGGCTCGGGGGTAGAAGCTGTTTAGAAAGCCTCTTGGACCTAGACTTGGCACTTCTTTTCAGTCTCCTGAGGGGGAATAGGTTTTGTCGTGCTCTCTTCATGACTATCTTGTTGTGCTTGGACCATGTTAGTTTGTTGGTGATGTGGACACCAAGGAACTTGAAGCTCTTAACCTGCTCCACTGCAGCCCCGTTGATGAGAATGGGAGTGTGCTCGGTCCTCTTTTTCCTGTAGTCCACAATCATCTCCTTTGCCTTGATCACATTGAGGGAAAGGTTTTTGTCCTGGCACCACACGGGCAGGTTTCTGACCTCCTCCCTATAGGCTGTCTCATCGTTGTCGGTGATCAGGCCTACTGTTGTGTCATCGGCAAACTTAATGATGGTGTTGGAGTCGTGCCTGGCCGTGCAGTCATGAGTGAACAGGGAGTACAGGAGGGGACTGAGCACGCACCCCTGAGGGGGCCCCTGTGTTGAGGATCAGCGTGGCGGATGTGTTGTCACCTACCCTTACCACCGGGGGCGGCCTGTCAGGAAGTCCAGGATCCAGTTGCAGAGGGAGGTGTTTAGTCCCAGGGCCCTTAGCTAATTGATGAGCTTTGAAGGCACTATGGTGTTAAACGCTGAGCTGTAGTCAATGAATAGCATTCTCACATAGGTGTTCCTTTTGTCCAGGTGGGAAAGGGCAGTGTGGAGTGCAATAGAGATTGCATCATCTGTGGATCTTTTGGGGTGGTATGCAAATTGGAGTGGGTCTAGGGTTTCTTGGATAATGGTGTTGATGTGAGCCATGACCAGCCTTTCAAAGCACTTCATGGCTACAGACATGAGTGCTATAGGTTGGTAGTCGTTTAGGCAGGTTACCTTAGTGTTCTTGGGCACAGGCACTATGGTGGTCTGCTTAAAACATGTTGGTATTACAGACTCGGACAGGGAGAGGTTGAAAATGTCAGTGAAGACACTTGTTAGTTGGTCAGCGCATGCTCGCAGTACACGTCCTGGTAATCCGTCTGGCCCCGCGGCCTTGTGAATGTTGACCTGTTTAAAGGTCTTACTCACATCGGCTGTGGAGAGCGTGATCACACAGTCTTCCAGAACAGCTGGTGCTCTCATGCATGTTTCAGTGTTATTTGCCTCGAAGCGAGCATAGAAATAGTTTAGCTCGTCTGGTAGGCTCGTGTCACTGGTCAGCTCTTGGCTGTGCTTTCCTTTGTAGTCTGTAATGGTTTGCAAGCCCTGCCACATCCGACGAGCGTCARAGCCGGTGTAGTACGATTCGATCTTAGTCCTGTGTTGACGCTTTGCCTGTTTGATGGTTCGTCAGAGGGCATAGCGAGATTTCTTACAAGCTTCTGGGTTAGAGTCCCGCTCCTTGAAAGCGGCAGCTCTACCCTTTATCTCAGTGCGTTTGTTGCCTGTAATCCATGGCTTCTGGTTGGGGTATGTACGTACGGTCACTGTGGGGACGACATCATCGATGCACTTATTGATAAAGCCAATGATTGATGAGGTGTACTCCTCAATGCCATCGGAGGAATCCCATAGTGCCAACTGTAAAGTTTGGTGGAGGAGGAATAATGGTCAGGGGCTGTTTTTCATGGTTTGGGCTAGGTCCCTTAATTCCAGTGAAGAGAAATATTAACGCCACATCATACAATGACATTCTAGACAATTCTGTGCTTCCAACTTCATGGCACCAGTTTGGGGAAGGCCCCTTTCTGTTTCAGCATGACAATGCCCCCGTGCACAAAGCGAGGTCGATACAGAAATGGTTTATCGAGATCAGTGCGGAAGAACTTGACTGACCTGCACAGAGCCCTGACCTCAACCCCATCGAACACCTTTGGGATGAATTGGAACACAGACTGCAAGCCAGGCCTAATCACCCAACATCAGTGTCCGACCTTAATGCTCTTGTGGCTGAATGGAAGCAAGTCCCCGCAGCAATGTTCCAACATCTAGTGGTTAGCCTTCCCAGAAGAGTGGAGGCTGTTATAGCAGCGTAAGAGGGATCAACTTTTGGAATGAGATGTTCGACTATCAGGTGTCCACATACTTTTGGTCCAGGCTGAATTCAGGTGGTTGTTACTCTTCATTGATAACAGGCTGGGTGTAAGTGACTCAGCTTCGTTTCTCTTTCTGACTCCAGAGATAACAACCTAAAAACATTCATTTACCTTCATATGACTTGAGTTTTAAAAATATAAATAGATATTTCAGCTGCAACTATTCCTCATCCTCTTGCTGCAGCCTGGACTTATATCTTTTATATATTTTCTCATTGCTCAGAGGTTCCCTGCTGAATTCAGGTGGTTGAAACATTGTTGTCACTCTTCGTTGATAACAGGCTGGGTGTAGGTGATTCTGCTCCCTTCCTCTCTCTGACTCTGGAGATAAAATCATTGAAACATTAGCTTACCTTTCATGTGGCCACACTATAACACGTCTTGTGTTGAATCCCAGCCAAGATGTTATTACTTAATTGTTTACAAATAACAACAATGTAAACAAACAATGTTTAGCGTGAAAATATATTATAAAACCATCATGTGGATGTCATGGACCGTCAGCCCTAGCATCTAGAGCACTGTCTATGCAGTTGAGAGGGGTTACATTTTTCAGTCTTTAAAAGCACACTCCTTAATTTGTTCTTTAGCCAAATGTTTTTTGCTATAAAGCGTATTAAAATCAATTAATAAACAAACAAAAAGTGCATATGGCGATATGGAGGTAAAGGACTGACAGTCCATTATATGATCATTAATATGCAGAACTTCAGAATTCATTCAGTACCTCTTAGAACTAATGGCTTGAAGGAGGCTCATTTTAGAGGCAGGGGTCCCCTCCTCTCTCTCTCTCTCTCCCTAGACAGAGTCGTTGCAGAGGCAGTGGTCTTCTTCTCTCTCTCCCCCAGATAGAGTCGATGCAGAGGCCACTTCCCCTTAATCTCTCTCCCCAGAGAGACTCATTAGTCAACCCTCAGAGGAAGCATTAGTCAACCCTCAGCAAAAGTTCCTTAGATACAGATAACAAAGATTAATTGTCAATACTTCACAACTGAACAATAGTAAATTATGAACAAGAACCATAAACAATTAGACTTTTATTGTTCATCATCCTTTTCAGCACTGACAATAAATCCTTTTCTTCAGAATAACAAACCATGTTACTCATATTTTGTCTCTCACTCTGACTTGGTAGTTAAACAAGGTGACACACATTCTTCATTATACAGAAACGTGTCCAAGTTGTTTTGGCTTTGACTGGTTGAATAGGTAAACAAGTTTTATTTGGTCACAATCAAGAAGTTACCGAGAAAGAAATGGTCACATTCTGTATGTGTTTGGTATCTTGCTGAAACAGCGTATTATTTGCATCTTACAATTTTACAATCACTAAATAGGCCTACAGAGCCCAAACTTCAGACCTAACATGTGAACACTGAGACATTTTCTCCAACAGTTGCTCTGATGATTAATCTAAAATATTGAATCACTATTTTCATCTAACATCACAGTATTAAAGCATAATTCTAACCAATTTTCTAACTATTATACACTTTTTTACATCAAATATCAATATAATAAACCCCAGCCTTAGACCAGGATTCCCCAACTGGCTGCCCACGGTAGGAATTTGTCTCGCAACTGGTTTTATTTGTCCACGCAAGTTTTCTGAGCAGAAAAATATAATAATTTAAACAACTTTAAAAATGTTTTTCTTTACATTGTTGGACATAAAAGACCGTAAAAACACCAGGAAATCAGCTCCAAGTGATTTTAATATAAGAGATCTGTTCCCAAGTACAATAGAGAGACACGTGGTCTTATACACATGCAAGCAAGGTTTGAAATACTAATGTTTTAGTCAAACATGTTATTTGTTTGGGCTTCTTGTGATTAATTTACAGTCAACAAATGATTTGTAATTATGTTCCGGCCCCCCGACCATTCGCTCAACAAAAAAATCTAGTAGATCCCTGCCTTAAAACAACATTTTCTCTGACACAAACTGCAGACACGTCCTCTGGTTCTTTAACTTTCGATTTAACTAGTAACGTGCATAAACCCTTTGTTCGACAAAATGTATTTCACTGAGCAATTGTATTAGTATTAAATAATATAATTTCCCATTTTTTTTGAGCATACAATATAGCAAAGTATTTTAATAATGTATTTTATACAGTCCCTTTTGCTCATCTTTATCAAGGGTGACAATATCCCAGGTTAAATCATTGGATTTAAGCTCCCTCGAGGGAGAAAGGAGATTTAACTAACCCAGTCAGTCGAAATCAACCATGGCCACTAGATGCCAGCAAATACCAAGAGAACGTCTGAAAAGGCACCCGGTCTCATGTTTTGCTAGAAGATCAGTATCAAGACATAACGTTTATTTATTTAATTGGCAACATTATTGTTTAAAATGTTAAACCCTGTCCTATGAGTTATTTGTTGATGGACAAGCCATTCCATCACTTAACATCCATTAATCTTTTATATTCATATACTGTCCATAATGTCTATAAGCACTATCATATACAGTACATATGTATTTACATTGTTCATTTTGATATTTCTTAATTCCTTTCTTTTTCTTTTTGGATTTGTGTGTATTGTTTTGTATTGTTAGGTATTACTGCACTGTTGGTGCTAGAAACACAAGCATGTTGCTGCACCGGTGATAACATCTGCAAAATATGTTTAAGTTAACAATAAAATTAGATTTTGATTTGATTTGAGATATTTGTATTATTTGTATTTATTTAGGATCCCCATTAGCTGTTGCCAAGGCAGCAGCTACTCTTCCTGGGGTCCAGTAATATTAAAGCTGGTATATACAATTTAAAATATGACATGACATTACATTTCATAACACTTAAGTGTGTTCCCTCAGGACACTACTCTAYTACCACATATCTACAACACAAAATCCACGTGTACGTGTGTAGTGCGAGTCTATCATGTTTATGTATAGGTTATGTCCTATAACGACATTCATAATGTTGAAATCCTTCAAAGCCATTCTCTGACTTTTGCAACAAAACATCTGATCATCAACAACTTAAAAAATAGGGGAAATATACTATTTCCAATTTGGAATCAGTGGATTTTACACAGTCTAAAAACAATAATAATAGTCCTGCATTTGTAAAAATATATATAGCCTAAAAATAAAAAAAATGCGATCATGATCCTGAAGTCAATAGGAAAATGAATTGAAACACATACCCCTACAATATGTATAAAATATTCAGACATACTGAACATCCAAATGAACCCTCCAAACACATTTCTGAAAACATTTTTGGATAATTTCTCCCGCCCGCAGTTTGACAGCTGATTTCGATTTTGTAGGCTACGACGAGCCTTAAAAGTGTTCCACAAGGAGAGAGGGGAGGGCTGGGCATGTTCCCCATTATCTCCCCACCACACTCTCCTTCCCTCACTAACCAATATGTTATACTTAACGGGATTGTACTGCTTCATAAAGGCGGCCTGAAAAATATTGATACCTCTAATTGACTCCAATGTGTTATGGAGGCGCCTCTCGATTCGACTCTCACAGGGTTTACTGGAACTATCTAGTGCAATTATCCATCTGCTCGGGATTCGCTGAATCAAATGACTGCATTTTCCAGACCGCTGTAAATCCCTGAAATTGCGCCAGCTAATTTGACATAACATAGCGCATCTGCGATTTTTTGCCAGCTTTGGAAATAAGGGGGCAGGCCTATTAAGTGCACAGGCAGCCTGCTAACACTGGGTCATCATGGCTATACAGATCTATTTCTCTGGGCCCAGACAATAGTGTCATGGCTATTTTCTCCTAAATGTAGCTTGTGACAGTAATGTGTCTCTCTGTAGGCTACCTGCCTGTGTTGGTTAGGGACAGTGAGCATTTTTGTTGAATTCCAACATTTTGTAAGACTATCTTTCCAGGACTAAATTGTAAATGTTTTATCCACAAGGATATTTTTTCCCCCAAAGTCATATAAAAAGCCTTTTGAAACATACCTGTCATAGAGATATTTGAATAATATTATGAATTAAAATACAATCATTAAGAGACACGGTAGGGAGTGCATAAATGTGCATACTGGTCCCCCATGGGAAATGAACCCACCATCCAGGCATTGCACGTGCCATGCTCTACCAGCTGAGCCAAGAGCCACACAGGACAATCAAACAGTTTTTAAAAAATTCTCCCAAATCAGCTAGTTTTATAAAGTCTAAATAATTACTTTGACACCTAAAATTTGTTACACAAACCCACCATGAGATAATTTAGGTGTCACGACTTCCGCCGAAGTTGGCTCCTCTCCTTGTTCGGGCGGCGTTCGGCGATCTACGTCACCGGCTTTCTAGCCATCACCGCTCCATTTTTTCATATATCCATTTGTCTTGTTTCCATACACACCTGGTTTTCATTTCCCCAATCAATCTACTTGTATTTAACCCTCTGTTTCCCATCATGTTTTGTGTGTAATTGTTTCATGTTATGTGGTGTTAGTTTACGCGCTTTACTTTTATGTTCTGTTTTTTGAGCGCGTTTGATTTATGTAGTGCTCTCGTTTCTGGAACTTTAATAAAAGTGCGCCTGTTCATTATATTCTGCTCTACTGCACCTGACTTCGCCTCCAATACACCATTGACAGAATTACACACCTCCAATGGAGTCAGCAGGAGCAGGTACCCCGGTTAGAGGAGTCGAGGAGCGCGTCCAGGAACATTCGGCCATGTTACATCATCTTGGTGCCATGATGGATCGCCCAGACCATGGACCGCTGGGAGAGACAGGAAGTCTCTCCAGTGCCTCGACCAGCACAACCGGGGTTGTCTCCGCCCGTTCCATCCAGAGAGAATTCCAGTGGGATACGTCTCTCCCTTCCCAGGGAGTATGATGGAACGGCAGCACAGTGCCAGGGATTCTTGTTACAACTGGACCTCTACCTGGCCACTGTGCACCCAGCTCCCTCAGGAGGGGAGAGAGTGGCCGCCCTCGTCTACTGCCTCACAGAAAGAGCGCTGGAGTGGGCAAACGCCGTGTGGAGAGAAGGAGACACGGTGCCAGACCACTTCGAGGAGTTCACCCGTCGCTTCAGGGCCGTCTTCGAACATCCACCTGAGGGCAGAGCGGCGGGGGAGAGGCTCTTCCATTTGAGACGGGACGAGGAGTGCCCAGGACTTCGCCCTGGAATTCCGGACCTTGGCCGCCGGAGCAGGCTGGAACGACAGGGCCCTCATTGACCATTATCGATGCAGCCTACGAGAGGACGTCCGATGTGAGCTGGCCTGCAGGGATGCCACCATTTCCTTTGACCAACTGGTGGATTTGTCCATCTGGTTTGATAACCTGCTGGTCACCCGCGGACGTCCAGAGGGGGCTCTGACGGTTCCATCGTCCAGCACCCTCGCTCTGGTGCCCATGGAGTTAGGAGGTGCAGCGCATAGGGAGACTGGAGGAGGAGCCATCACGTGCGTCATCTGTGGCCGCAGAGGACACACTGCCGGTCRGTGCCGTGTTGGTTCCTCTGGGAGTCGAAGCAACAGGCAGGGCACTCTGGCGTCACCCCAGGTGAGTTTGCACCACACTCATCCAGAGTCCTCTGTTGAGCAACTGTTTGTGCCTGTTTGTTTTCCCCACATTCCCAGCATAAGGCGCTCGTCGATTCAGGCGCAGCTGGGAATTTTATCGACAGAGCATTAGGTTAGGGATCCACATTTCTCCCATAGTTAGACCCTTTCCGGTACACGCTCTAGATAGTCGACCATTAGGGTCCGGGCTAATCAAGGAGGCCACCATCTCCTTGGCCATGGTTATGCAGGGGAATCATGAGGAGAGAATCAGTCTCTTTCTCATTGACTCTCCTGCGTTTCCTGTGGTACTAGGCCTTCCTTGGTTGGCTCTGCACAACCCCACTATTTCCTGGCAACAGAGGGCGCGAGAGTGCTCAGGGAGTTGTGTAGGGGTTTCCGTTGGTGCTACCACGGTGGAAAGTCCAGACCAGGTCTCCACCGTGCACATCCCCCCAGAATATGCCGATTTGGCTCTCGCCTTCTGTAAAAAGAAGGCGACTCAATTACCACCTTATCCGACGGGGGGATTGTGCGATAAATCTCCTGGCAGACGCTGCGCTTCCCAGGAGTCATGTGTATCCCCTGTCGCAAGCAGAGACGGTGGCTATGGATACATATGTCTCTGAATCCCTGCGTCAGGGGTACATTCGGCCCTCTACTTCACCCGCCTCCTCAAGTTTATTTTTTGTGAAGAAGGATGGAGGTCAATCAAATCACGGTGACGTACAGTTACCCGCTACCTCTTATCGCCACGGCGATTGAGTCAATGCATGGAGCGTGCTTCTTCATAAAACTGGATCTCAGGAGTGCGTATAACCTGGTGCGTATCCGGGAGGGAGACGAGTGGAAGACAGTGTTCAGTACCACCACAGGGCATTATGAGTACCTCGTCATGCYGTACGGGTTGATGAATGCTCCATCAGTTTTCCAATCCTCTGTAGACGAGATTTTCCGGGACCTGCACAGGCAGGGTGTAGTGGTGTATAGCGATGACATTCTGATTTACTCCGCTACACGCGCCGAGCATGTGTCCTTGGTGCGCAAGGTACTTGGACGACTGTTGGAGCATGACCTGTACGTCAAGGCTGAGAAATGCCTGTTCTTTCAGCAGGCCGTCTCCTTCCTACGGTATCGCATTTCCACATCAGGGGTGGAGATGGAGAATGACTGCATTGCAGCCGTGTGTAATTGGCCGACTTCCACTACGGTAAAGGAGGTGCAGCGATTTTCTTTAGATTTTTTTTTTTAGGGTTTGCCAATTACTACCGGAGATTTATCCGGGGTTTTGGCCAGGTTGCTGCGCCCATTACCTCACTGCTGAAGGGGGTCCTGTAAGGTTGCGGTGGTCGGCTGATGCGGACAGGGCTTTTGGGCAACTAAGAGCTCTCTTTACTTCGGCTCCAGTGCTGGCCCATCCGGATCCCTCTTTGGCATTCATAGTGGAGGTGGACGCGTCCGAGGCTGGGATAGGAGCCGTGCTCTCACAGCGCTCGGGCACGCCACCGAAACTCCGCCCCTGTGCTTTCTTCTCCCAGAAGCTCAGCCCAACGTAGCGTAACTATGATGTGGGGGACCGGGAGTTGTTGGCTGTGGTTAAAGCGTGGAGACATTGGCTTGAGGGGGCTAAACACTCTTTTCTCATCTGGACTGACCACTGCAACCTGGAGTACATCCGGGCAGCGAGGAGACTGAATCCTTGTCAGGCAAGGTGGGCCATGTTCTTTACCCATTTTGTGTTTACCCTATCCTACAGACCAGGTTCCCCAAATAAGAAGGCAGACGCACTGTCCCGGCTGTATGACACAGAGGAGCGGCCCATGGATCAAACTCCCATACTCCCGGCCTCCTGCCTGGTAGCGCCGGTCGTGTGGGATCTGGATGCGGACATTGAGCAGGCGTTGCGTACAGAGCCCGCTCCCCTCCGGTGTCCCGTTGGGCGTATGTACGTTCCGTCTGCTGTCCATGACCAGTTGACCTCTTGGGCCCACACATCTCCCTCTGGTCATCCAGGGATCGGTCGGACGGTGCGCTGTCTGACTGGGAAGTACTGGTGGCCCACTTTGGCTAAGGATGTGAGGGTTTATGTCTCCTCCTGGTCGGTGTGTGCCTAGTGTAAGGCTCCGAGACACCTGCCCAGAGTTAAGTTACATCCCTTACCCGTTCCACAACGACCTTGGTCACATCTGTCGTCTCCTCCCTCTGCCTGGTCTCCCTACGGCCCTACAGACTTCGGAGGCCCTGTTAACACACGTTTYCCGGCACTACGGGGTGCCTGAGGATATAGTGTCGGATCGGGGTCCCCAGTTCACGTGGAGAGTTTGGAAGGCGTTTATGGAACGTCTGGGGGTCTCAATTAGCCTTACCTCAGGTTTTCACCCCGAGAGTAACGGGCAGGTAGAGAGAGTCAACCAGGATATGGGCAGGTTTCTGCGGTCCTATTGCCAGGACCGGCCGGGGGAGTGGGCAGCGTTTGTGCCCTGGGCTGAGATGGCACAGAACTCGCTTCGCCACTCCTCCACTAACCTCTCCCCCTTTCAGTGCGTATTGGGGTACCAGCCGGTTCTGGCACAGTGGCATCAGGGTCAGACCGAGACTCCTGCGGTGGACGACTGGTTTAGGCGCGCGGAGGAGACATGGGAGGCCGCCCGTGTCCATCTCCAGCGAGTCGCGCGTCGCCAGAAAGCCAGAGCGGACCGTCACCGCAGTGAGACCGGGTCTGTCTCTCGACCCGTAACCTGCCCCTCCGCCTGCCCTGACGGAAGCTGGGTCTGAGGTTTGTGGGGCCATTTAAAGTCCTAAGGAGGGTGAACGAGGTATGTTCTAGATTACCACTTCCCTCTGATTATCGTATTAACCCCTCATTCCATGTGTCTCTCCTCAGGCCGGTGGTGGCTGGTCCGCTCCAGGAATCTGAGGTGCGGGAGGTCCCTCCGCCCCCTTTAGACATCGAGGGGGCTCCGGCGTACATTGTTCGTTCCATCCTGGATTCGAGGCGTCGGGTGGGGGGCCTTCAGTACCTCGTGGAGTGGGAGGGGTACGTACCGGAGGAGGTGCTGGGTTCCGGTTGCAGATGTTTTGGATCCTGAACTGCTGCGGGAGTTTCACCGTCGCCGGCTGGCTCGCCCTGTGCCTCGTCCTCCGGGTCGTCCTCGAGGCCGGTGTCGGCGCGCCCCTGGAGCCACGCATCAAGGGGGGGGGGTACTGTCACGACTTCCGTCGAAGTTGGCTCCTCTCCTTGTTCGGCGATCGAAGTCACCGGCTTTCTAGCCATCACCGCTCCATTTTTCATATATCCATTTGTCTTGTTTCCATACACACCTGGTTTTCATTTCCCCAATCAATCTACTTGTATTTAACCCTCTGTTTCCCATCATGTTTTGTGTGTAATTGTTTCATGTTATGTGGTGTTAGTTTACGCGCTTTACTTTTATGTTCCGTTTTTTGAGCGCGTTTGATTTATGTAGTGCTCTCGTTTCTGGAACTTTAATAAAAGTGTGCCTGTTCATTATACTCTGCTCTCCTGCACCTGACTTCACCTCCAATATACCATTGACATTAGGTGAAACTGTATTTCGTCAACAGTTTATATTTATTAGAAGAATTCTACCCAAGGAATGCATAATACATTTAGAAGCAATTTCTAACCCTCAGCTAAGCACTGCATACATAACAATAGTCTAGAAGTTAATGTCATTTTTTTGCACGTCATGTTGCGTGTAATATGTTTTTGGATAGAAAACTGAGTTGCCGACTTGTGCGTAATTGCATTACTTATGCATATCATATTCTTGTGTGAGAGAACAGTTACTCCTAGATTTCAGGAACAGGTTAAAGCTTTCCTCCAAGATGAGCCATCTAGGAACAAAATAGAAAGGACAAACAACAAGGAAAACATGAGGTCCATAATAATCTGTGTCAGAAGAAGAGCATGACGTACCTCTCTTGTCCTAAAGGAGATCAAGGTCAAAAACTAAATGAAATGCTTGGTTGTGGACATATTTTGATTAATTGTTAATTTTACAGTGACTGCCCTCAAAATAAAGGTAATGATACCTGACACCACAGCAGCACCTTGTGCCAACCAGAAGGCACATTCTTCCTCCACATGACACACATTTCTGACTGAACAAGAAACTGGAACAAAATTAGCTAGTATTTGTTTTCCATGTAACACACAATAGGGCAATTATCTCATGAATTATCACAACATTTCAAAGACCAGTCATTCTATTGTGTAGAGGTTAAGTTGTGTAGCAGACAAAATATTGCATTGGGGCTTTCAGGCCTCTTGGGGCATTGACTGAATGACTGAAGCTCATCATGGATTTGTCCGTTTTACTTTAGGAGCAAGGCATAACATGGGCCAAGCATGTACATATTAAAAATAACATATCAAATCATTGAAATAAGTAAACATTTAGATCTGAAGAAGATATGAACTTTAACTACAGTGAATAAGTTGAAGCTCATAGGCTTTCTGTAACGTATGTAAATTCAGAGCTCCCATGAAAGATCAAGTCTTCTACACTGACCATGTTCAATGTTCTGAGGGGTGAAAAATGAAAGGGCAAAGTGGGTTTGTTTAGACACGCAGCGACAATGACCCTGAATGTCAGAGTGCCACGGCATGCTTTGTTGATTATCCCCTTGAGTCATACAACAAAATTGTATCAGGCTTTATGAATTCTATACTGAACAAAAATATAAACACAACATGCAAGAATTTTAAACGAGTTACAGTTCATATTATGAAATCAGTCAATTGAAATAAATAAATTAGGCCCGAATCTTTGGATTTCACATGACTGGGCAGTGGCACAACCATGGGTGGGCTTAGGAGTGCATAGGCTCACCCACTTGGGAGCTAGGCGCACCCACTTGGGAGCCAGGCTTAGCCAATCAGAATGAGTTTTTCCCCCAAAAAGGGCTTTATTACAGACAGAAATACTCCACAGCTGTCCGGGTGGCTGGTCTCAGACCATCCTGCGGGTGAAGAAGCTGGATGTGGAGGTCCTGGGCTGGTGTGGTTACACGTGGGCTGCGTTTGTGAAGCCAGTTGGAGGTATTGCCAAATTCTCTAAAACGACAATGGAGGCATGCAGTCAGCATGCCAATTGCACGCTCCCTCAAAACTTGAGACATCTGTGGCATTGTGTTGTGTGATAAAACAGCACATTTTAGAGTGGCCTTTCATTGTCCTCAGCACAAGGCACACCTATGTAATGAGCATGCTGTTTAATCAGCTTCTTGATATGCCACACCTGTCAGCTGGATGGATTATCTTGGCAAAGGAGAAATGCTCACTAACMGGGATGTGAAAAAATTGTGCACACATTTTGAAAGAAATAAGCTTTTTGTGCTATTGGACATTTTCTGGGATCTTTATATTTCAGCTCATGAAACATGGGACCAACATTTTACATGTTGCGTTTATATATTTCTTCTTCTATCTACTGACTCATGTAGACCCCCACTGGTTATTCTCTGTCACTTACTGTAGCGAAAGCTAATTAAAGACCACAAGTGTTTCATGTTTTATTTCCATGGATTTAGACTTGTTGTCTGGTGAATAATGAGCAACGAAAAGCGAGAAAATCCTTGTTCCAATTACGGGAGCAGAATAAATAGAGAAGTTGTGGTAAAACAAAATTGAACACCTGAGACTCGCTGGAAAACAGGAGCACTGGCCCCATTAGGAATGAATTGTGAGTACCTGCTGCCACCAAAGGAGTTGGTCAGTATGCCACAGACCGGGGTTCAAATATTTTTTGAAATCATTTCAACTACTTGATTGAGCTTGCCTGGCTTAAGGGACAAAAATAATACTACCAAAAACAGAAACACCTTACACACCTGGAACTCCAGGCAGGCTAGAAAAAACTTTGAGAGGATTTGAAAGATTTCAAAAAGTATTTGAACCCAGGTCTGGTGTGCCACTACTACCTCCCTCACAGCTCATACTTCATCTTCATTCGATGACACATGACACACATCTCCGTATGTAAGGTGAACGTGAAGCCTTGTATAGGCTTAGCATCAGAGGCATCAAACGGAGAGGGGGAATGTACTGTAATCAGTCAACGTCAGGTACATGAAGCGTGGTTGTATATGGTTGGAAAARAGTTGATGAATGACCTTTTTTCAACCACGGTAGTTCATGTACCCCATGACATCGACTGAGTTGGAGACCTTTCAGGATCACAATCAATCAACAATACAAACGTGATAAAAATAAATAATAATGAGACTCAATTACATTGACTGTTGAAGGCCAAGAAAGGCATGTTTTGACATCCCAGACTCATTTGAGGACCCACACTGGATGATTATGAGCCACACGTGGTCCCGTGTGGCTCAGTTGGTAGAGCATGGCGCTTGCAACGCCAGGGTTGTGGGTTCATTCCCCACGGGGGGACCAGGATGAATATGTATGAACTTTCCAATTTGTAAGTCGCTCTGGATAAGAGCGTCTGCTAAATGACTTAAATGTAAATGTAAATGTATGAAATGTTGTTGTATCCAGAGCAAGACTCTCTCATTCTAAGAACATCAAAAGGAGATGAGTTATACAGTCGTGGTCATCTATGATGACACAGTGCCTAGTCTACCGAGACATTTGAGTGTAGCATTAGCATGGTACTCTTACGATTATGTGTTCTACTGCCCATGTAAAAACATTGCACGTTTCGCCAAATACAAATCCGACAGTGATTCTAGCCTTTGAGCCTAGTTCTATTACAACAGCCAAATAAATCTGGTTTCAGATAWGTATCTGTGTATTATTTCGATGGTATCTGTATATAAACGCTGATATTACAAACATCCACTTCCTATCTGGAGTATCCCGCTAAACCATGGGTGTCTAGTATAATACAGTTAAATCATTACAAAAAGGAAATGGAAAGAGGGGAAAAAAATCTATTTGGTCCTTTAAATTGTTTACAAATCTCCTAGCGACAGGCAGCCTTGACGAAAGCCTCCCGCCCCGCGGTTTAGGAAGAGAGAGAGAGAGAGTAGGGCAAAACAGTCCCTGGGAGCATTTGCATTTATATAGTTTCCGCATAAAAATTACACAACACATTTTTATCTTCATTAGGACCTAATAAAGACGGGCTATCAATGCCGATGCGGAATATTAATAATGTCCCGGCACGGCAGTGCGAGCTGCCGCAGCTACAGACACACAGGCCGGGACTTAACGCTTCAGCACGCTAGACCTTGGGAGCCCGGGCAGTATACTACCCCCCCACACACTGAACACACTCTGCACTCCTCTCTTTCTTTGTCCTTTCCCTYTCTTTTTTTTCTTTCTCACATCCTTTCCTTCCTTCCCCCTTTCTCAGAGCATCGGTGCCACTCTATCCATCCGTCGGGGAAGATGACAGATATTTTCTTATGCTGTCATCTGACTCTTTCCCTCCATTTATGTTATTTATGTGACCGCCTGGCTCTCTCGCGGGTATGGAAAGAGCTTATTTAAGTGGGAGAGAATCGAAGTCACGTAAGACGCCAGGGCCCAACTGTTCGGAGCAGTCAGTCATGTTGGGTGGAGTCTGACAGACTGCCCTTTCCCTTTACGATCCTGGTAATGTTCATAAGTTACCAATCATGACGTCAGGGGCTGAGTGTACAGCCGCACACATGTACAACTGGACTGGTTATTGTATGATGGCAATTTGCATATACTCCAGAATGTTATGAAGAGTGRTCAGATGAATTGCAATTAATTGCAAAGTCCCTCTTTGCCATGCAAATAAACTGAATCCCACAAAAACATTTCTACTGCATTTCAGCCCTGCCACGAAAGGACCAGCTAACATCATGTCAGTGATTCTTTCAACACAGGTGTGAGTGTTGATGAGGACAAGGCTGGAGATCACTCTGTCATGCTGATTGAGTTCGAATAACAGACTGGAAGCTTCAGACTTGTTCTTCCTCTGTCAATCATGGTTACCTGTCAGGAAACACGTGCCGTCATCATTGCTTTGCACAAAAAGGGCTTCACAGGCAAGGATATTGCTGCCAGTAAGATTGCACCTGAATCAACCATTTATCGGATCATCAAGAACTTCAAGGAGAGCGGTTCAATTGTTGTGAAGAAGGCTTCAGGGCGCCCAAGAAAGTCCAACAAGCGCCAGAACCGTCTCCTAAAAGTGATTCAGCTGCGGGATCGGGGCACCACCAGTACAGAGCTTGCTCAGGAATGGCAGCAGGCAGGTGTGAGTGCATCTGCACGCACAGTGAGGCGAAAACTTTTGGAGGATGGCCTGGTGTCAAGAAGGGCAGCAAAGAAGCCACTTCTCTCCAGGAAAACATCAGGGACAGACTGCTTTTCTGCAAAAGGTACAGAGATTGGACTGCTGAGGACTGGGGTAAAGTCATTTTCTCTGATGAATCCCCTTTCCGATTGTTTGGGGCATCCGGAAAAAAGCTTGTCCGGAGAAGACAAGGTGAGCGCTAGCATCAGTCCTGTGTCATGCCAATAGTAAAGCATCCTGAGACCATTCATGTGTGGGGTTGCTTCTCAGCCAAGGGAGTGGGCTCACTCACAATTTTGCCTAAGAACACAGCCATGAATAAAGAATGGTGCAACTTCTCCCAACCATCCAGGAACAGTTTGGTGATGAACAATGCCTTTTCCAGCATGATGGAGCACCTTGCCATAAGGCAAAAGTGATAACTAAGTGGCTCGGGGAACAAAACATCGATATTTTGGGTCCATAGCCAGAAAACTCCCCAGACCTTAATCCCATTGAGAACTTGTGGTCAATCCTCAAGAGGCGGGTGGATAAACAAAAACCCACAAATTCGGACAAACTCCAAGCATTGACTATGCAAGAATGGGCTGCCATCAGTCAGGATGTGGCCCAGAAGTTAATTGACAGCATGCCAGGTCGGCTAGGGCGGATTGAAAAAGAAGGGTCAACACTGCAAAAATTGACTCTTTGCATCAACTTCATGTAATTGTCAATAAAAGCCTTTGACACTTATGAAATGCTTGTAATTATACTTCAGTATTCCATAGTAACATCTGACAAAAATATCTAAAGACACTGAAGCAGCAGACTTTGTGAAAATTTATATTTGTGTCATTCTCAAAACTTTTGGCCACGACTGTATATAGCACAGGCAGTCACCCAGAAGTCAGTCCTTTGCATTTTTATCTGCTAGCTAGCATCCATTACTTTTCATGTCAATCGGCAAACGCAACACTTGTTGTGAGATGAATATTGTGTTTACATAACTCCAGAAGCCCCACAGTCTTGTCTTGCTGCCAGCTGTTCAACAGGTGCTAACCAGAGGCCAGGGACTTACTCTAGCACCATAGAAGAGATGATATTATATGATGGATTTCTCTTTATGAGAAGAATTACTGTGAACCTCGACGTCTCGCTTTGCAGGTAACAGATTGATCTGCGTTGCTTCTGTCAATGAACTGTATTTAATTTCTGCGTGTTTGAAATTGATGCTTTTAAAAGCCTGAAAAGGTGGAGTGCTATAGATGTTTTGGTTTGATGCTATAACGTTCCTATTTCAAAGATATCGTAACTCAACTCTCACCCTGAATTTTACAAGATTCCCAAGTAGCCCAACACTGGTAGCCGAACACATGTGCCATACTTAAGGCCTGTACAAGTAAACAAACCCAACAATAACATTGAAAAAATGTAACATAGGTTAAATTCAATCTGGTCCTCGCTCAATTAAACGTTTGCCTTCGCCTCTGCTGGTGTAAAAGGTAAATTAGCAGGCACTTTTATCCCAACTAACTTTCAGTTACACATACAGTATATATCCATATTCTGTATCTGGTAAATGCTGGAATCAAACCCATAACCCTGTTGTTGCAAGAAACAGAGCCATCGATAAGCCACCTCTCATTGCTAATTCTGGGCGAGAGAGACCATAAGGGACCCGTAATGTAACACCATGCATTTTGTTGGACATATCCTCAGCCTTGTTGTCTGGGCCCCAAGGGGTCTAGTAAAGGTGGAGACATCATGATCAGCCTAGCAGGACTATGGACTGTGTGAGACTGCCTGTTGTCTGGGATAATGAACCCTCCGCCCAGGGGGACCAACTCTGAGCTGTATTAGAGGACACCACCTCCCCACAGATTACAATACTAATGACGCTTTGCTTTTTTCTAGCCGTGATACGGAAACTATGGAAATACTGTGGTAAAGCGGTGCGCATCGAATATGTGTGTGCACTGTAGGCATTGTGAAGTGTCCGATATGTATGTAATGTAACTAGCTATACCAAGGAAGCAGTTTCAAGTAGCAAGAATAAATAAGAAATATTATTTTGATGATAACATGTAGAAAGGTTTCCTGACTGGCAGTTTGTTTACTATCTAACCTCTGTTTGTGGGTGTAGTCTGCCATAACATGTGTGATCCTCTCCTGTCAATCTGAAGATACTTTCTATCTAATTACTTTGTTTGGGTGGGTGGGCGTCCATGGCAACCCCTGAACTCGGTCAATAGTAATCATCATCTCCAACTCACAGATTGATTGTTATCCTCGTCCTTCTGTTTTTCTTCCTTGTCATCATCTATTTTGTTTTTTTCCAGCAGTGGGGTTTCATTAATAAGCACATCATGTTTTTATTTGATGCTTGTTCTGAACTTCCGACCTCCAGACAGACAAAACAGACATGTGACCAGACATAATAGACAGGAAGTGGGAGATGGTCCTCGGACATCTTGGCAAACAGTCCTCAGTCCATACAGTTMATTTCTCTGTCAATGTATTATTTATTTCCTGTAAGTGCAGTCTCTCCTAGCATGTCGAGTGGCAGACAGACAGGCTGGTGAGGAAAGGGCCCGCTGAGGTCTCCACTGAGGGCTTAGGTTTCAGCTCGTTTAAACAAATTATGCTGACAGGACAAAGAAAGAAAGCTCTTGAAAATGCAATTCTTGCTGGGTTATGAGACCATTTGCAGAGTGAGAATGACATTGATTGGCCTGATGGATGGAAAGTACCTCAGAAAAGTACCTCAGAGAGATATTGCCCAGGCTCAACGAGATATGGGAAACTGGGATAGTTACTGGAGGCAAGTTGTTGTCATCCTATACCTCTGTCATAACTTTCTACATTTTGTGGCTGGTGAGAATGCTAGTTCATCCTCGTTCTGAACTAATCCTCTGCACAGCACAGGGCCTCCTGAAAGCCATTGCAGCAGCAAAATCCTTGCATTTTTTTTGTCTATATTAAATCGGCTCTGAACTTTTTTCCGACSATCCCTTTGTAGTGCGGTGGGGGGAAACATCATATAATCCCCCCTACTTTGCATCGGGTGCTCCAGGGTAAATGGTGTATCAAATGGAGCTCTCCTCCATAAAACAGTTAGGTCACGTCCCCTGTCTCAGTCCTCTGGCACTTTTCCCCCTCCAGTATTGTACAGCTTTGGATCGGTGCATTTAGTGGAGTTCTTTGGATGCCTTTTAACATTGCTCTATTCTTCTTTCCTTCCCCCTTTGTACACTTCATCCAGGCAGAATCCCATTGGCATAGACGCCACATCCCTAATACACTAACAATGGTATTGATTATTCCGGATGCACACATAGCAAAGGGAAGGTTTTACAATAGACAAACTCATTTCCAATTTAGCTGATTATTCAGGAAGCACAGGGACATGTTTATGATGGAAAGGAAAAGATGGCTATGTTGTTGTTTTCCCCCAGTCAGTTCTCAAAGCATTGAGGGATTTCTGAAATTGCAGTGAAGCTCCCAAACGCAACAAAACTTTGTAGATAATGAATTGAATTTCACTTGTGAGGCATAGTGGGATGCTTTTGAAGAAATTTGGAAAAAAGCTTTGACAGTTTGCTGTTAGCGCAGAGAAGAGGCAATGTGTGTTCAATATGAGATAGAAAGTACAGCTAATTTTCTGCGATCGACAAACATCATGTAGAGCTGACGGTATATTGAAAAAGAAGATCAGCGGAACTGTGCATTTCCTGTTTATTTTTTTCTGACATACATTATTTTGTGAAAAGTTTTTAAAAGTAAAGTTGTTTTCACAGGAAAGAAAATAATGGAAAATGGCCTTAATCTTTTCCATCTGTTTTCTTACATATCCCATGACTAATGTATGTCTCCTGATACCTGCCCCACCTCCTCCCCTCTCCTCCCTTCCCCTCCCCACCTCCTCCCCTCTCCTCCCTGCTTCCCCTCCCACCTCCTCCTCCTCCCTCTCCCCCCTTCCCTCGCCCACTCCTCCCTCCTACACTCTCCTCCCTTTCCCTCCCCACCTCCTCCCTCCTACACTCCCTCCCTCACCTCCCCCTCGCTCACTCTCTCTCCTTCCCTCCCCACCTCCTCCCTCCTACACTCTCCTCCCTTCCCCTCACTCCCTCCTCTACCTTCCTCCACTCTCCTCTTCCCCTCCCCCCTCCCCTCCCCCTCCACCGTTCTCACTTCACTCCCTCCCCCGCATCCCTTCTACCCGTCCCCACCTTCTTCCCTCCCATCCCACCTCCCCTCCCTAATCCACGCTCCCCACCCTCCCCTCTTACCCGCATATAGAGAGGCACGAAACTGTTTTTGAATCATCTGTAAATTATTTCCACTGTGGCAAACCAACATATCATCACCCCCATTGACAGATATATGGGAAGGAACATGGAGAGAAAAGACAGAGTGCGTTTGGCCACAAATGACATTTACGGTTACAGTTATGGTTACAAATACATTACTGAGGGAAAATAACCTCCTTTGACCTCAGCAAATACATTACTGAGGGAAAATAACCTGCTTCTTGGACCACGCAAAATACAGTTTTACTGACGGGAAAAATAACCTCTTGGAACGCCAGCAATTACAGTACTGAAGAAAATACCCTGCTCTGTTGACCAGCACATACAGTTACTCGAGGGAAAATAACCTCCCCTCTGGACGCAGCAAATACAGTTACTGATGGGAAAAATAACCGCTCTGGGACCAAGCAATACAGTTTACTGGAGGGAAAATAACCTCCCTGGGACGCAGCAAATTTAAAAAATTAATATATATAATTTACCCTTTATTTATGTAATGTTTCCTCTTCTCTGCGGAGGACCTGAGCCCTTAGGAACCAATGCCTCAGGACTACCTGGCATAAAGTGACTGTCCTTGCTGTCCAGCGCGTGGCCGTGCTGGCGGCTCCAGCTTTCAACTGTTCTTGCCCTGCGGGCTATGGAACCCTGGACTGTCCACTGGACATGACTACTGGTCCCCCAGAACCTGCTGTTTTTCACTTCTCTAGGAGACAGCGGAGGCGGTGAAGATTTACTCTCAATGATCGGGCTATGAAAAGCCCAACTTGCCAATGTTACTTCCTGAGGGTGCTTGACTTTGTTGGCACCCTCGACACACTACTGTTGATTATTATTATATTTGACCAGTCAGCTTGGTCATTTTATGAACATTTATGAACCATTATTGCCATGTTCTGTTAAAATTTCCACCCGGAACAAGCCCAGAAGAGGACTGGCCCACTCCGTCATGGCCACCCCCTGGTTCTCTCTAGGTTTCTTCCTAGGTTTTTGTCCTTTACTAGGGAGTTTTTTCCTAGCCCACCGTGCTTTCTTACAACCTGCATTGCTTGCTGTTTTTTAGGGGTTTTAGGCTGGGTTTCTGTAAACAGCACTTTGATACCTATCAGCTGAATGTAAGAGGGCTATATAAATACTTTAATTTAGTTTCTTTCAATTGTTAAACATGGCATGGTCAACTGAAGTCACAATGTGGAAAACTCCCTTCCAACACAGTCCAGCGGAACAGCAGTGTAATGTGGACCAAAACTGTGAATCATGTTTTGCATTGTTTTCACACAAAATGCCATGCAATGACCACATTCCCCCTGAAATCCACCGACCTCCTTTTTCCTCATTCATACTTCCACACCTGGCAAAACTATAAATTTGCAGCAACGTTTTTCAAAAGCTGACACACACTGTTTTCCTAAAACTGTTAAAACACATTCAAAACAAACATGATGGCAAATGTCGTGATTTCTGCGAGTAACCAGATTTGCAAACATTATAGAAAATACTCAGCAGAACACTATTTTTAATCAATTCCCAAAACACAGCCTGATTTGCAAATTTCAGCTGAAAAGCCTACCCAAGTGTTCCTGTTTTTAGTCGGCGTTACCAAAACAGAAAACGTGGGTGTAAGAATAACTCAGGGAGAAAAATGTGTAAATTCCACGCCGCAGGGCGCCAGCAGGAATCGTGGGTTCACAGGTTAGGCCCAAAACAGGCAAGGTGAATCAACTAGGACGCGGAAAGGCTTATAACTGGTTGCTCCAAACGAGCTAGGAAAAAAGGCTTAGTAGAGGGTCAAAAACAAAGAATACTCCACAAGGCAATAACAGAATGAATTGAGCTAAACAAGGACAACTGATGAGGACTGCAGGTTGAGTAAACTACACAGGTGAAATAAATGAACACAAAATGAAAGACAGGGCTAACGTTCAGCGAAACCACCAAAGAATAACAGGGCTTACGTTCGCAGAACACAACGAAACAGGGTTACGTTCCAGACACACACAACGGCAGTAAGACACCGACGGGCTTACGTTTTTAACAGAACACAACGAAACAGGGCTTACGTCCAGACACACACGAAACAGGGCTCGTCGCAGAGCACACTGGCTGTTTCCAGAACAACCAACAAAACAGGGTTTACTTTGCCAAGAACCACAACGAAAACAGGGCAACTTTCAGGAACACACNTTCATAATGTAGGAACAGGAGTGATTCTGTCTGATTCCAGACTGCCTTCTTCATAATGTAGGAACAGGAGTGATTCTGTCTGATTCCAGACTGCCTATAGTTAAGCAGTTAGATTTAAACAACTCCTTTGTAAGATTCATGTTTTTTTTAAACGAACCATGTATGGAAACAGGTGAATTAACACTCCTCAGTTAGCAGGCTCAAGCTAAAACCCACATGGTAGCAAAAACTAACTGGCAGAATTTGTTAACACGTTAGAAATGATTTAAACACACTTTGCT
Organism: Salvelinus sp. IW2-2015; assembly: GCF_002910315.2. Taxonomy (NCBI): domain Eukaryota; kingdom Metazoa; phylum Chordata; class Actinopteri; order Salmoniformes; family Salmonidae; genus Salvelinus; species Salvelinus sp. IW2-2015. The sequence goes on from NC_036866.1 coordinate 7,779,660, forward strand.
GTAGGCTACTATTTACTAGTTAACAAAAAATGCATGTATTTCATATAAAACACATTCACCCCACCCAGTATTGTCATGAAAACCTACCAGAAAGCATGTAGTCCTTGGCTCAGACAGTGTAGTAGTGTGGGCTCAATAGCATCTCATTAGTGTGTAAAATCTTGAGAATCAGCTGTACATGTGATGGAAGAATGCACTGTGCATGCAGAGGGTTGCAATTTCCCAAAATATGCCACAAGACCTAGAATGACCTTATGTGTATCCCACAAAAAAAGGTTCACTGTTAACTTATAACTTAAAAAAAAAAGAAGAATTTTAGCAAAATTCCCCAAAATTCCCGGGTTTAACTCCCCATGGAACATTTCTTGAAAAATTCCGGAAATTTCTTGGAAAGATTCCGACCCTTTGCCACCCTACCCACCTTGTGTACTAAGCCGGTACTACTGTCTATCCCGGTATGAGAGAAGGACAGTATGACCATATGGATACCACTCAAACCCTAGTGATTCATATTGTCTGTGTTTAGTCAGTCCGAATAGGCTACTCCTTGTTAGACTTGCCCCACTGCTCGTAACTGGTTCTTAACAGTCATCAGCTATTTATTTCCTGCTTCAGGCTGTCTGACGAATACACAATTAGGAGCCCGACAAGTTGCCAGGAAAAAACGTGAATGCTTGTCATTTATCCACAGCTTAATTTCAAACATGTGTTTTTTGTTGTTGTTTGTTGTTGTACTGTTCGCTAGGAAAAATGTGTAACGTCCGCCAAGTAGAGCTATGTAAATATGTTCCCTCCTTCCCTCCACGAGGTGGTTCGCCTCTCTCTAATACAGAGATGGCTTGCGGGTTTTCACTGCACGTGTATAAATTATACATTATGTATTGCCATATAAACCGAGCTAAAACGCCTTCAGTAATAAATAATACAAATTTCAGGCTTGTGAATTTCCTTTAACAGTAAGGGATTTTATTTGTTAGTTGTAACTGCAGATGATTGTGTCATAATTAACAGTAGCCATTTATTTATCGTTAAAAAAATAATAAAAAAAAGTCTAACTCATGAATCATCATGTGTTAGCCGGTTTTGGCCCAGACCGATAAGCACGGCCCGAGCCGAAGGCCCACTTATTGTTCCAACTGTTTCATCTTGTTTCACTTCGTCGTATTTATTGCTTGTA
>NC_036866.1:7780936-7794736 GCF_002910315.2 Salvelinus sp. IW2-2015
GGAAAATAACCTCCTCTGGGACCAGCAAATACAGTTACTGATGGAAAACAACCTCCTCTGGGACCAGCAAATACAGTCACTGAGGGAAAATAACCTCCTCTGGGACCAGCAAATACAGTTACTGATGGAAAATAACCTCCTCTGGGACCAGCAAAGTAGAGTTTTGAAAAAGTGGCTCAGTATTGACCAATGCTTTTTAGCAATTGAAAAAAACTGTAAGTCTGCTCTTTGAGCCCCCTATTGAATAATGCCATATCCCTGCCTTTCAGTCTCCCCTGCCAAGTAAGGTGAGGTTCCTGTCGGGTACACAAAGAGAGGCTCCCAACACAGTTTACTTARCCACAAGAACCTGCCTTTCTCCCTCCATACACAGTTTACTTACCCACAAGAACCTGCCTCCCTCCCTCCCAACACAGTTTACTTACCCACAAGAACCTGCCTGCCTCCCTCCCAACACAGTTTACTTACCCACAAGAACCTGCCTGCCTCCCTCCCAACACAGTTTACTTACCCACAAGAGCCTGCCTCCCTCCCTCCCAACACAGTTTACTTACCCACAAGAACCTCCCTCCCTCCATCCCAACACAGTTTACTTACCCACAAGAGCCTGCCTCCCTCCCTGCCTGCCGCCTGCCTCCGTGCTTCCCTCCCAACACAGTTAACTTACCCACAGAAACCTGCATGCCTCCCTCCCTCCCTCCTTGCTTGCCTGCCTGCCTCCCTGCCTGTTTGTCCCAGCATCGCCCCAGGCCTCCTCAGCCCAGCGATCTTGCATAATGCATTGTCTACATTGCATTAATAATGCAGAAGGTACATCCAGATTTGCTGGGGCCCACAGGAGCCGCAGACCCTGTTCTTTAGTTGAGTGAACATCCAGGGCAGGGTCTTGATCACACCTTTTCTGGTGTGTGTGTGTGAGGGGGGGGTGGGGGGGGGGGAGGGGGGAGGGGGGGGCGGGCAGTCGTGTGTGTTTGATGTGTGTATGGTGGGTGTTGAATGTACGTTCCTGCAGTTGTAGAATGTGTGGTGTGTGTGTGTGCGTAATTAGGCATTATACTGTAGGAGGCTTGACCATTTCACGGAGATGAGATGCATAGGATTCTGGTTATGTCTTGGTTCCTCAGTGTTTTGTTCATCAACACATTTTTCTATTCCTTTACATTTTCTTGCTAAACAAGTTATTTGCGGAGTAACTTTTCAGTGTATGTGAGCCCACTGGGATCTCTGTGATTGTAGTGTGTGCTCATGCATGGATATGTTGTGCTGTGTTTGTGGTGTGTGTGTGGTGTGTTGTGTTGTGTGTTCATCGGTGGGATGTTGTGTGTGTGTGTGTGTGTGTGTTGGTGTTGTGTGTTGCGTGGGTGTGTGTGTGTTGTGTTGTTTGGTGTGTGTGCGCTTGTGTGCGTGTGTGCGTGTGTGGTGTGTGTGTGTGTGGTGGTCTGTGTGTGTGTGTGTCTTGTGTGTGTGTGTGTGTGTGTGGTGTGTGTGTGATGTGGTGTGTTGGTGTGTGTTGTGATGTGTGTTGTGTGTGGATGTGTGTGGTGCATTTGCGATTATGGGTGGATGCTGTGTGTGGTGTGTGTGCATATGTGTGTATGGGTGGATATGTGTGGTGCTATGTGTGTGTACAGTATACACGAAATGCATGAGTGAATGTGTCTATGCGTGTGCATATGTTTGATGTCGGTTGTGTGCCGTCTGTCCGTGTTGGTGCTGCTTTGTGTGTCGGTGATGGCCTTTTTGACACGCATTACCAGGATGTAAAAAAGGGGGGGACCTGACACGAGGGCAACCAGCCATCGTTGGAGAGATTAGTGATGCCAGGGAAAGATGCTGTACTGTTGAGAACGCTGGCCTGCTGATGAGACTGATTATAGACAAGATAACAGAAAACCCCTCCCTCCACCCGCCCAACCACCTCACCACTTCCCCCTTTTACCCCCATCTGAGTGCCTTCTCGAGAGAGGAAATACTCCGGTGAGCTTGTTAGAGCAGAGAGAGAGAGAGGAGAGAGAGAGAGAGAGAGAAGAGAGAGAGAGAGAGGACAGAGAGAGAGGAGAAGGAGAGAGGAAAGGAGAGAGAAGAGAGCAGAGAGAGGAGAGAGAAGAGAGAGAGAGAGAGCAGAAAGGAACCAAAGGGGTCTCAATCACAGGCCAAGGCCTCAAGGAGAGAGGGAGAGAGATATAAGAGAGAGGGAGAGAGAGAGAGCGAAGAGAGAGGGAGAGAGAGGGGGAAGAGGAGAGAGAGAAAGAAGGAAGAGGGAAAGTAAAGAAGGAGGAGTACATGAAGTCACTTCCACATGATCCCGGCAAAAGACGTTCTCCCTCAACCTCTCCCCTCCCCACTCCCCCTTCTCCGCCCTCTTCCCAGGTGAACTCTAATGTGACAGGTTAATGGGGAGATGCAGGGGGCAAGCACATCGTTAGGACTACTGCCTTTGTAATGTGCACTGCGGCGATGCTCGACAGTTTGACACCTGGGTAGCAAGTCAGAGTTTATTCTTTTAGAATACACAGTGCCACAGGCACTAGACTTGACTAGAGCTAATGGGATTTCAGAGTTGGTGTGTGTGTACTGGACGTGGCAGGGGAGGAAAGGTCAAGTCAATATCGACGCCACACAACACCGCACCACACATCACACACACAGCCGCATACGCGGCACTGCACACGCACACTGCACACGACAACACAGCACGCACAACGTCACACGCACACGCACACACACCAACGCACACACATCAGAACACACAATGAGAAATGCACAAAGTACTAAGAACTGAAAGCTTTTTACTTTAGATGTTTGCCGAAAGTAGAGGGAGTGTGGAACGCCATGGTTGTCTTGTGACCTTTTTGTAAAATAACCTTGTTGTGATATCAGTTTTGGCAAGGGTGCAGGTATGTGTATTGTAACAACCCTTTTCAAAAGCAAGAGAGAGCCATTCGAATTGAAAAACGCTTCGATCGATAAAATTGCTGAATGCGAAAAATAAGGTTTGTCTAATGTTCATTATTCAGCATTGTCCATAATAATAACATGAAATAAGTATTACAAGAACACGTATTACAATGAGATAGCGAGTAGTGCGTCGAGTGTTCTGCCCCCATTGAACTGGGCCGGAGGCATAGTGGGTTCAAAATGTAAATGTAATGCACACATGACTGTAAGTCGCTTTAGATAAATAGTGTCCTGCTAAATGGCATAATACCTGTATATTATCTATAGATTATATTAGTTTGTGAGGTGTTGTTTGCCTTCCTAACAATAATATTTAACCAATATTTATCTATCAAATTTAGCACTCTAGGCTGAAACCGTCAGAGAAGCTCAGCAGAAGATGAGCGATAATGAGATTGAAAGAGAGAGAGAGAGAATTGAGGAGAGTAGATGAGAGAGAGATGAAGAGAGAGATGAGAGAGAGATGATATGGACGAAGAGGATGAGGAGAGAGAGATGAAAGAGAGAGAATAGGAGAGAGAGCGATGAAGAGAGGAAAAATAGATGGAGAGAGGAGAGACGAGAGTGAGAGAGAGATGACGAGAGAGAGGTGGAGGAAGAGAGAGATGAGAGAGAGAGATGAGAGAGAGAGAATAAGAGAGAGAGAGATGAGAGAGGACGAGAGATTGGGAGGAGAGAGAGAAGATGAAGAGGTATAGAAAGGTGGAGGAAGTCTAGCAAGACAGAGGAGATAATTACGAGAGAGAGTAAGCTACTAGGAGACACGTCTCCACTTGTCAGACCTCTCCCCTTCTTCTTGTTTTTTCCTCCCTCCAACTAAGGTCCTCCTACCATCCCACTTCCAGAGGGTAATGCAGCAGAAACAAATAAAGCGATTGACATGACCTCGGTGTGAACCATGCAAATAGAAAGTGGAATGTGGAGGAGAAGGAGAGGTCCAATGCATTCCCATAATGAACAGCCTACTGCCTCCCCCTCAATAAGGTTCAATGACTGCAGGGGAGCACGGTCCTGTGGTTTAGCCTCACCCAAGAGATAGAGAGATCTAGGACTGCCGCTAGCCACAATTAGATCAGATGAACCATAATCCATAATAGCATCAACGGGGATGAAGGGTGAAAAAGTTTGACCTATATTCTCAACTGCAAACCAGCACAACGCTCGAGACTAGAATTACTAATACCATTTCATCTATCTCAGCCATCAGAAAATCCTGTACTTGCCAAACGATTTTACAATAACCTTTTTGGGACAAGACAGTTGTATTAATTTATTACTGTAACCACCTGCACTGTAGTGGACATTAGATTGGTTCTATCACGTAAATAAGAATAAAATTTAATTATTACAGTATACAACACCATCTATCTTCTTATTTAAGTGTGAAAACGTAATGCAGTGCTCAATAGTCACCAATATATCTGAGATATATTTATTACAAACAATTTGATACTCAACTCACAAAAAATGATAATTGCACAATAACAGCACTTACCTATAAATGTGCAATTCGTGAGGAGCACATTTTGAAAGAACCAAAAGAAAAAGATGATCAAGGTGACACCACACACATTGTGATATCGTTTCACTGAAAAGCCCAGAATGTCTGGTCAAACATACCAACAGGACCACAACACAATGTTGATACTGTGATCACTGAAAAGCCCAGAATGTCGGTCAAACATACAACAGGACACAACCAGCATTTTTACATTTACATTTTAAGTCATTTAGCTGACCTCTTACCCAGAGCGACTTACAATTTGGAAAGTGTTTCCATACATATTCATCTGGTCCCCGTGGGGAATAAACCCACAACCTGGCGTTGCAAGCGGCCATGCTCTACCAATCTGAGCCACGGTGTATACTGGGTATCACTGAAAAGCCCAGAATGTCCGGTCAAACACAACAGGACCACACATGTGATACTGTATCACTAAAAGCCGAGAATGTCGGTCAAACATACAACAGGACCACGAAACACATGTGATACTGTATCTTGAAAAGCCCAGAATGTCCTGTCAAAACATACAACAGGACAAAAACACATGTGATACTGGTATCACTGAAAAGCCAGAATTCTGGTCAAACATGCAGACAGTGACCACAACACATGTGATACTGTATCACTGAAAAGCCCAGAATGTCCTGTCAAACATACAACAGGACCATAACACAGTGAATGTATGTTAGAAAGGACAAAAAGGAGGAGGATATCAGTGGTTAGGGGCCATTTCTACCAACTCCTTCGGACGAGCCCTGGATTGTGTTGAGAGGTGGAGGAGTGGGCCAGACATGCAGAGGTGAGTAAAATGAGCCTCCAATACTTATTTTGTGCTCTCCATTGTATTCCGACAAGTGGTATCACTCTTATGCAATGCTAGTCCCTCGACTGACAGAGTAGTGAAGACAGAGTCATGCTATCTAAGATCATTGATTATGTTAGCTTAAAAAGGCACAATCTGTAACTTTAATCTCCAGTCAAAAGTGCTGCCTCTGCACTCGTATATAAACTGAAAGGGTGGGTCTTGGTTAATGTAACTGCCACTGAGTTATTTTAATTTGTCAAATTCACCAAACTCTTGAAGCCAAAGACGAGCGGACTAGTTTGCACCGAAATTTGAATGTGAACAAACAACAACAAACGGTTAACTTAAATGTGTAGCKTACATGTAAACACGTAATTTAACATTCTGCTGTTGCCAGGGTTGATAGGTTTTAGGTTGCATGTGCTGGGGAGTAGTTAAAAAAACACTGGCAACGGGGGAACAGTCTGAAAAACACACATCCCTCTTGGGAGTCCATAGCACTCAACAGGTAGTTACTATTGCACCATGGGTCTCCAGCTCTCCTGTGTGTCTATGGGGATCCAGGCTGAATATTGATATTGTGCTTGGCGCTTAAAGGCTTCTCTCCTTCTCTCCTTGTCATGCTAAGTAAGCAGCCGGGCCATTGGGGGAAAGGCAGCAGCTTTCAGACGATTCCCAGCTCTACTGCTCCACGATCATCTGAGCCCCCCGCTCTCCCACTGTCTGCCTCCCATATCGGTCCCATCGCAACACCATCTGCCCCGTTTTGGTTCTGTTAATTAGGAATAAGGTCCCACTGTTCAATCTCTCACTCATTCCGCCTTCTTCGTCCTGCTTATATTTGATATTTTATAGTGGAAAAGGGGCTGAGGATGGAGCAGCCATGACTTAGATCTTAGAAGGTTCCAGAGGTAAATGATATCTAAAAGTTGAATCCAAAAAGTTTAAGTAGAATCAAAAAGTCACTTGGGACAGTGAAAACAACGTTTTAGGCAGGCAGAAAGCACAGTAAGTAAGCCATCTTCTTATCATACTCCTCAGATCCATCTAGATTAAAGAAAGGGATGAATGACTGGGTGTGATCTGTTTGACTTTCAGCCAAAGCAAAGGCAAGTCAAAAAAGAAGGAGGAGGCTGTCCATCCCAAGAGAAAATTCACACATTCCACTGTCTACTTTATAATGATGTCTTCCCTGACTCAGTTTGAGCCAATCCGTTATTCACTCACACAACCTGCTCCAGTCACATTTGGAGGGCACCTACGAATGTAGATAATTTGCCAGTGGAATGCCTAGTTTTTATATTAAAATTCACACAGGAATGCCTCCAGGTGAGATTTGTCAGGCTAATAAATACTTTTTACTGAGAAAGTGTGTGGGTGTGTGTATGTGTGTGTTTGCGTAGCTGTATGTGTGTTTAAATGTAACGTACATCATGTACAAATAGGATTTCTGACATTATTTTATTATTATTACGTTTAGTTGTCAGGGACAACATGTACATCATGCCATTACACCAGATTTAGCTAGATAGATCATTTTCCACTGTAGTCCCTGGGCAGAAAAAAATTAACATCAACAAATCAATACAATCCTACAGTATAACACACTATTAAAATATCTATTTATATATATAAAAATTATAAAAATAGACAACAATAGACAAGATAATGCTAATATAACATCAGAGTTTAAATTGGTCCTACTGTAACCAACATCTTGAGAGTTGGAATTGCATACTGATGATTGCACTTGAAAGTCAACCAGTTCAGATACATATAGATTTGAGAAAAGGTGATGTGAAGTCAACTGAAAAATAGGACCTAGTGGGGATTTTATAGCCTTGTGTGTGGTGGTTTTTGTGGAAGTGAGTATGCCAAACCCCCTAGCGCTCAATATCCTACCACACTACAGGAGCCGCCTGTGTAATTCCAGACTGATTAAATCAGTTTTGGACTAAAACACTGGGTTCATTGCAGAGCATAAGTCCCATTCATCATCTATAAATTGGCACTAATCATTCTACAGGCTGGCAAGGCAGGCTTTTACCTTAAGGTGAAATGCAAACTGCATGAAGTGTCATTAACAACTATAACTAAAACTATAATGTTTATACATATATGTTTACATCCAATATCTCTGATACTTTCCAAAGTTACATAGGTATACAATAGCCCCCAAAATATTTGATATATAAATGTTACAGAGACAGGGTTGATAAAGACACCGCCATCTCTATTAGACAAACCCAGAGGAAAACATAACACTGATCCCATTATATATGATCACATATCTCTACCTTCATGCTTTTTTGCAGTTTCATTTATCCCTAGCTATTTAATCCCCTCTCTCCCTCGCTTTGTAATTCAGCGCCATTACAACACCCGCGGGGTAGGCCTCCATGTACCTATGAACTATTTTTCAGCTGGAAGAAGAAAATATATAAAAAGGAAAAAAAGCAGGATAACATCTAGAGATTCAACCAAAGCCAAYACAGACCAGTAAGATACACATAACGGTCGGGTCTCCTGTGGTGCAGGCAGCAGTTAAAACAGACCGAGCTCTCTCTCCCTCCTCTCTCTCTTTCCCGCCTTGCAGGCTGGCAGGGTCGGTCCGCGCCGGGTGGCGGGCGCAAGCTGGTCTCACAGTGGCCTCACGGTGGCCTCGTCTCACCGCTGCTAGACGTCTTACGCGAGACCTGCCCGGGCATTCATTTCATCGCCTCGCCCCGCTCCACTTTCCTGAACCTGGCCAGTAACACAATAATGTAAAACAAAAAGAGTCTCCTGAGATATTAGAAAAGATCAGGGTTCATTTCTAAATTACAAATGTGCTTTTGGATGATTATATGTGACATGTTATCTGAGAGTTATACTGCATGGACTTTCCCCCTTATTACATCTGGTGCGCTCTCCTGGCGAGGTCTTAGAGTGAATTTAGGCCTAGATTCAATCAGATCAAGTGTTAACCGGTGATAGCCGAAACCGGCGTAGCTAATGTTTTGGAGCTGTGAAATCGGTAAGCAGCTGCTCTTGATCATTTTCAGGAAGCCACACCCGTCCCACTCGCCTTAGAAGTTCGGAACAGGAAAGTGTAGGCTATTTAGAAATAATGAAGCTCAAATTGAAAATAATGAAACTAAATAAATGAGGATTTCAATCAGCCTTATCGAGATGTAGATGACATCTCACATTCCATTGTTTGAAATTGTAAACAAGGTTGCATAGGATTTCTCTTAAGCAACTCCGTGCAGCCAATGGCAATGTCCGGTTTAGGAATATTGCCAGGAGCCGCTTGTGGATTTGACAGCTCTAACAGCAGATCCGACTCCGTTAAAATGGATCTGATTGAATAGAGTCCTAAATGAAGTATTCTATGGTACTAATTGAAATATTTGGGTAAATTGGGGTCGCTGTTTTTGTGTGAGAGAGGTAACACACACACAATCTTGTTTAACTAACCTTGTGGAGACACAATTGATTCCCATTCAAAATCCTATTTTCCCTAACCCTTAACCTAACCTTAAACACAAAATCTATCCTTAACCCTAAACTTAAACCTAACCCTAGCCCTAAATGTAGCCTTTTACACCTAAACCTAATTCTAACCTTAATCCTTAACAGCCTTTTTCCTTGTGGGGACTGGAAAAATGTCCCTAGTTGGTCAAATTTTTGTTCTAGTCCACACAAGTATAGTTAAACATGTTCCACACGCCAAGCCAACACACACACAACAACACACACACACCACACACACACACAACACACACCTACACACACACACACACACAGCACACACACACACACACACCACACACACACACACACAACACCACACACACACCACACACACACAACACACACACACACACACACACACAACAGCCACACACACACGTGTGCTGTGTTCTTCAGGCATGGACGGGAGGTGATAGCACGAAGAACTGACTTTAATCCTCAGTGAACCAACACATTGTTCTTCTGCAAGGCCTGTGAAATCAAAGACGAATATTAGAAGTCAGAAAAATCTGGTTGGCTTTCGTTCCAAATGTATGAGTGCATGTTCTTAAAGCTAGTGTTGCAAAAGCATAATAAAACCACTAAGTTTGTAAAAAAAAACACTTTTGCGAGAAAAAAAAAGGCAGATTTTCATCAAATTATTACTATGGGAACCGGACACATATATTACTATGGGAATTGTACTCCACATATACAGGGGAATATTACCGAATGTAAACTCTGCAAAAAAAGAAACGTCCTCCACTGTCAACTGTGTTTATTTTCAGAAAACTTAACATGTGTACATGTTTGTATGAACATAACAAGATTCAACAACTGAGACATAAACTGAACAAAGTTCCACAGACATGTGACTAACAGAAATGGAATAATGTGTCCCTGAACAAAGGGGGGGTCAAAATCAAAAGTAACAGTCAATATCTGGTGTGGCCACCAGCTGCATTAAGTACTGCAGTGCATCTCCTTCTCATGGACTGCACCAGATTTGCCAGTTCTTGCTGTGAGATGTTAACCCACTCTTCCACCAAGGCACCTGCAAGTTCCCAGACATTTCTGGGGAGAATGGCCCTAGCTCTCACCTGACATTCCTGTCATGCAGGAAATCACGCACAGAACGAGCAGTAGGCCGGTGGAATAGTCATGCTGGAGGTCATGTCAGGATGAGCTTGCAGGAAGGGTACCACATGAGGAGGGAGGTTGTCTTCCCTGTAATGCACAGCGTTGAGATTGCCTGCAATGACAACAAGCTCAGTCCGATGATGCTGTGACAACACCGCCCCCAGACAATGACGGACTCCACCTCCAAATCGATCCCGCTCCACTGTACAGGCCTCGGTGTAACGCTCATTCCTTCGACGATAAACGCGAATCTGACCATCACCCTGGTGAGACAAAACCGCGGACTCGTCAGTGAAGAGCACTTTTTGCCAGTCCTGTCCGGTCCAGCAATGGTGGGTTTGTGCCCATAGGCAATGTTGTTGCCGGTGATGTCTGGTGAGGACCTGCCTTACAACAGGCCTARAAGCCCTCAGTCCAGCCTCTCTCAGCCTATTGCGGACAGTCTGAGCACTGATGGAGGGATTGTGCGTTCCTGGTGTACCTCGGGCAGTTGTTGTTGCCATCCTGTACCTGTCCCGCAGATGTGATGTTTGGATGTGGTCTGCCACMGCGAGYACGATCAGCTGTCTGTCCTGTCTTCCTGTAGCGCTGTCTTAGGCGCCTAAGGCACATTCACGCAGATGAGCAGGGACCCTGGGCATCTTTCTTATGGGGTTTTTCAGAGTCAGTAGAAAGGCCTCTAGTGTCCTAAGTTTTCATAACTGTGACCTTAATTGCCTACGGTCTGTAAGCTGTTAGTGTCTTAACAACCATTCCACAGGTGCATGTTCATTAATTGTTTATGGTTCATTGAACAAGCATGGGAAACAGTGTTTAAACCCTTTACAATGAAGATCTGTGAAGTTATTTGGATTTTTACGAATTATCTTTGAAAGACAGGGTCCTGAAAAAGGGACGTTTCTTTTTTTGCTGAGTTTATATGTGGGCCAAAGCCAAAGGAAAGACCATAAATCCAAGCCATTTATATAAGCAACAGAATTGAATCCAGACCAAAATCGTATGAATTAATGAATTAATCTGAAGTCCATTGCCTCACTAGCCCATCCCAATGATCAATTTCTGATGACAGCCAATCCTCAATCTATCACAGACTGGAAGTTGCTTTCCTCTCAAAACTCGTCTTTCTTAGAATTTCCATCCAACCGCCCAGTACGTGTACAAGTACGCCACTAGTCTCAGCCAAACGTTCCAATCACACATCAATCTTGCTGGTGATGGCGTGCGCTGAGGCCCCCAAGCGGGGCCCCGAGTGCTGAGTTGGGTTTGTGTCCAGCCTCAACACAAGCAGACTGTGTGGCGGGGGCCCGGGGCCCCTCTCTGCATTAAGGCCCGGAGGAAATGGCTTCACTCAACACCTGGTAGCTACAGGAACGCTTTACGCCATGTGCTGCGATGAAAGTACGGCCCTAGTTGGGGACCTAATAAAAGTTAAGAATACAAATAAAGAAATACTAACTTAAACCCATTCAGTCTGGTGGAGGGAGGGAGGGGGAAGAGAGATTGGAGGGAGGGAGGGAGAGAATGGAGGAAGGCAGAGAGAGAATGGAGGAAGGCAGAGAGAGAATGGAGGGAGGCAGAGAGAGAATGGAGGAAGGCAGAGAGAGAATGGAGGAAGGCAGAGAGAGAATGGAGGAAGGCAGAGAGAGAATGGAGGAAGACAGAGAGAGAATGGAGGAAGACAGAGAGAGAAAGGGGGAGAGACAGAAATAGAAGGGGAGAGAAAGAGAGAGGGAAAGACATTTTGAGATAGAGAGAGAAAGAGAGAAAGAAAGAGAGAGAGTGAGATAGTGAGCGATAGAGAGAGCGAGAGAAAAAGAGAGCGATAGAAAGAAAGAGACAGCGAGAGAGAGAGAAAGAAAGAAAGAAAGAAAGAAAGAAAGCAGCTGGTGAAAGAGAGAGAAAAGAGAAGAGATGGAGGTACAAATAAGATCCTCCAGGGATTGCCGTGGTGACTGGCAGCCAACGTTGGGGGACCAGGAGGAATGCAGCATGGCCTTGTGGTGGGAATGATGGGACACTTAGAAAACACAGGGTGACCCGAGGGACACTGTGTGCTTATTAAACATCCTGACTGGAGTTCAAGGTTGTGTCTGTAGTGGCAGACTGGGGAATGAAATTCCATCTCCTTTTGAAAGGTCATCTCCATGAGATACATTAGGATTACATTTAAATCGTTTAGCAGACACTTATCCAGAGCAACTTACGGTAGTGAGTCCACACAGTTCCTCACTGGTCCTCCGTGGGAATTAAACCCACAACCCTAGCATTGCAAGCACCATGCTCTACCAACTGTGCCACTCTTCCACCAAGGCACCTGCAAGTTCCCAGACATTTCTGGGGAGAATGGCTGTGGCTGGGGAGAATGGTTGTGGCTGAATGTTGGTTTGCTGTGTGGGTTTTGACTATCTCAAGGGGGAATTAGAGAGAAATMATGGTTTGTTTTAGCCAATATGACAGCTGCTGAAGTCAGGTTTCATCAGTCTGCTACTCACCCTGCACAGTGACTTACTGCATTCACAACTGTTTTGCTGTTTTTTACTTTTAGATAAATGTGCCTCGAAAAGGCGATTAGCATGGCCTACAAATTAAACAACTGTCTTAACTTTTTTGGTCAAGACAGTTACACCAATTTACAACATGGGTTAGACATATGCTCCCCAAAACAAAGAAACAAACACACAAACACACAATTTACATTTGAAAGACAAGGATTATAAGCAGTTACTTAATGGGAGACAGAAAAAGGGTTCTATTCAATCCGTATCGTGGAAGTTAAGCGTTAGAGCGGGATTGATATTTAAAGGCAATGCTCCTGCTCTAGCTGAGACTGCAATAARGGTAAATGCTGTTGGTGCCAGTCACTACAAACCATACCATGCCCCGTTATTGGCAAGAGAAAGAGACGCAGGTACAGAGGACACKGAGCGGGTGCCTCGTAAGGATCCGGAGAAGGTGAGTGGGAAAGCTGCCGTTACCGTCAATATTACTCGCCAACGTACAATCATTGGACAATAAATTAGACGAGGTGTGATCACAAATATCCTACCAACGGGACATCAAAAACTGTAACATCTTATGTTTCACAGAATCGGGGCTGAATGATGACATGGATATTCAGCTAGCAGGAGATACGCTGCACCGGCTAGATAGAACAGCACACTCCGGTAAGACGAGACGAGGGGGGGGAGAAAGATACACCGCTCCTGATCCGTCGGAGTGCAGGGCTTTGCAAACTAACGAGACTACAAAGGGAAACCCAGCTGCAGCTGCCCCAGTGACACAGACTTACAGACGAGCTAAATATCATTCTATCTCCTTCAAGCAAGCAACACTGAGGCATGCTGAGAGCACAAGCTGTTCTGACGAGACTGTGTGTCAGCTCTCCGTACTGATCTGAGTAGCTTTAAACGTACATTCACAAGGCCAGGGACGGACAGACGACTAGTGCTGCGATTGTATCGAAACCTGCGTAAAGGTGTCTCATGACATTTACACCTCCCTGACCCAGTTGTAACCTACATGTTTCAATGCAGAACAACCATAGTACCTGTGCCCAAGACGCCAAAGGTACCTGTCAAATTACTACGCCGCGTATACACCTCTGTTGCCATGAAATGCTTGAAGGATAAATCAAGCCTCACACACAACATTAATCCCGAACCCTAGACCCACTGAATTGCATACCGCCAAGGACAATCACAGATGAAAGCAATCTCATGCACTCCACACGTGCCTTTCCCACCTGGACAAAAAGAAACACCTATGTACAATGCTATTCATTGAATACACTCAGCGTTCAACACTCCATAGTACCCAAAACTCTCCAAGCTATGCAGGACCTGGGACTAAACACCTTCCCTCTGCACTGATCCTGGACATCCTGACAAGTCGCCCCCTA
>NC_036866.1:7795285-7798573 GCF_002910315.2 Salvelinus sp. IW2-2015
GGGGTCTGTGCATATTTGTAAAAAACAGCTGGTGCACGAGATCTAAGGAAGTCTAGATTTTGCTCGCCTGAAGTAGAGATCTTATGATAAACTGTAGACCACACTTGCCAAAAGAGTTTTCATCTATACTTTCGTGGCTGTTTATTATCACCACAGATGGACGCTGGCACTAATACCGCACTCAGTCAGCTGTATAAGGAAATAAGCAAACAGGAAACCGCTCACAAGTGGCGGCGCTCCTAGTGGCAGGGGACTTTAATACAGGTGGTGAGGGTGCTCAGTCTCCTCCTGTACTCCCTGTTCACCCACGACTGCGTGGCCAGGTACAACTCCAACACCATCATTAAGTTTGCAGACAACACAACAGTGGTAGGCCTGAACACCGACAACGACGAGACAGCCTACAGGGAAAAGGTCAGAGACCTGGCCGGGTGGTGCCAGAACAACAYCCTATCCCTCAATGTAACCAAGACTAAGGAGATGATTGTGGACTACAGCAAAAGGAGGTCCGAGCATGCCCCCATTCTCATCGACGGGGCTGTAGTGGAGCAGGTTGAGAGCTTCAAGTTCCTTGGTGTCCACATCACCAACAAACTAGAATGGTCCAAACACACCAAGACAGTCGTYAAGAGGYCACYACAAAGCCTATTCCCCCTCAGGAAACTAAAAAGATTTGGRATGGGTCCTCAGATCCTCAAAAGGTTKTACAGCTGCAACATKGAGAGCATCCTGACTGGTTSCATCYCRGCCTGGTACGGCAACTGCTCGGCCTCCGACCGCAAGGCACTACAGAGGGTAGTGCGTACGGCCCAGTACATCACTGGGGCTAAGCTGCCTGCCATCCAGGACCTCTACACCAGGCGGTGTCAGAGGAAGGCCCTAAAAAATGTCAAAGACCCCAGCCACCCCAGTCATAGACTGTTCTCTCTACTACCGCATGGCAAGCAGTACGGAGTGCCAAGTCTAGGACAAAAAGGCTTCTCAACAGTTTTTACCCCCAAGGCATAAGACTCCTGAACAGGTAATCAAATGGCTACCCGGACTATTTGCATTGTGTCCCCCCCCCCAACCACTCTTTACACTGCTGCTACTCTCTGTTTACCATATATGCATAGTCACTTTAACTATACATTCATGTACATACTACCTCAATTAGCCCGACCAACCATTGCCCCCGCACATTGGCTACCCGGACTATCTGCATTGTGTCCCGTCACCCGCCAACACCTCTTTTACGCTACTGCTACTCTCTGTTTATCATGTATGCATAGTCACTTTAACCATACCTACTGTACATGTACGTACTACCTCAATTATTCCGACTAACCGGTGTCTGTATATAGCCTTGCTACTGCTATAGCCTCGCTACTGTATATAGCCTCGCTACTGTTATTATTCGCTGTTATTTACTGTTGTTTTTTATTTCCTTACTTATCTATTGTTCACCCGTAATACCTATTTTTTACTCGAAAATTGCACTGTTGGTTAGTAAGCATTTCACTGTAAGGTCTACACCTGTTGTATTCGGCGCACGTGACAAATAAACTTTGATTTGATTTGATTGAGTTGTCAACTAACGTGAATTCAACATGAAATCAACGAAAAATGCCATCCTGTCATTGGATTTGGGCTAAAAGTTTTGGGGAAAAAGACAGAACTCCCTTACGTTGATTACTTTTTGCAAATKTATTCAGTTTTCCACGTTGTTTCAACGTCGTCACATATCATATTAGGGTTGAAAGGACATGGAAACAACATTGATTCAACCAGTTTTTGCCCCAGTGGGAAGTCACACCATGAGCATAAACTAGAGAGATGCTGAGAAACAAACACAAAGCTGTTCAACAGCGATTCTGATCTCTCACAACCCAGCCTATGATAGACAGCAAGGAGGAGGGGGGTAGTAGGAATAAATTCACAGCCTCAACACACACACACACACCAACAACAACAACAATACTGTCACATCGGAAGAAGGTAGCGTGAGTTCCCATAGAGATTAGAGTTCAACTTTATTTTGACAGGAAGTATTTTATTTTATCACTACCACACGCTTTAATTGTACAGAATAAGAACATCTCTGTACATTTAGTCAGTCAAAGATACAAAGTCCCCAGACCTAGCAGAGGAAAGAGTCATAGTGGTATACTTCAAAGAGATGGTTTGCGATCACCAGTTCTGCTTCTCCAAACAAGGAATACTGTTCTTCATATACTGTAGGTGTTTCTTCTCATCTGTCTTTCTTAAAGAGAGTGGGGGACTCGGTGGAGCTCTCTGCAGGATTACAGGGCGAAGAAGAGTGGGGGACTCGGTGGAGCTCTCTGCAGGATTACAGGGCGAAGAATTCTATCGCCCCGTGTAAATAAACAGCTGCAGAGATAAGATGCAGAAGGTGGAAATTCGGTTCGTGTGCGTGAGAGCAGCCGTATCCACCGAGAGCCAGGCGGGTCCTCTGCCAGAGGCGGAGATTACAAGGGTCCACCTGCCGATATCTGCGGGCTACAAGTACCCAAGCCCCAACACATCAAGGTGCTACTCCTTTCTGCGGAATCGCCGCCATTGTTTATATTTACTAATCCTGAACCCCAAAGAAGGAAGCCGTTATGGCATCTGGTGGAGGACGCGTGAGACAAGTGCGCGGGAGAGCTAGGCTCTTGCGAGCTGGCTATAATGACAGGGGAGGAACTATACCAGGCGGGAGTAGTAAAGGGATAAGAAAAGACAGAGAGTCCACCCGAGGTGGGTGAGGGACACTCGGTTGGAGTGTTGGCAATTGGCGACATCTCGCCGGCCACCACCAAGACTCTGTTCTATGTCGCCCTGTATTATAAACAGGATCTCCTGCAGAATGAGTCTGCCACTCCACCGAGGGGTACATCCCCCGCCGAACAACTCTATACGAACTTCGACCCAGATGTGGTTATGGACTCCCTGCAGAGAGCATCCAGGCCGAGTCCCCCACCTCTTCCGCCCTTGCTAATCCTGGCAGAGGAGCTCCAAACCGAGTTCCTCCTCACTATTCCATTCGCCCTGTAATCCTGCAGAGGAGATGCCAACGGTGCCCCACTCTTCTTCGCCCTGTAATCTCAAGGCACTAAGTCCCACCGGGCCCTGTATCCTCAGAGCTACGAGTCCCCCACTTCTTCTTCCGCCTGTAATTCCTGCAGGAGCTCCACCGAGTCCCCCACTCTTCTTCGCCCTGTATACATCCTGCAGATAGCTCCACGAGTTCCCGCCACTCTTATCTTCGCCGTAATCTGCAGAGTAGCTCCACCGAGTCCCCCACTC
>NC_036866.1:7799134-7800539 GCF_002910315.2 Salvelinus sp. IW2-2015
TCTGCAGGATTACAGGGCGAAGAAGAGTGGGGGACTCGGTGGAGCTCTCTGCAGGATTACAGGGCGAAGAAGACACCATGCCCTGGTAGACGTACAGAGAAAATGAGATGTTTATTACCGAAGTGGATCTCAGTTTGAGGAGAAATGTGAGATGAACGCCAACCATTTCAGTTTGACAGTAAGGAACCTGACCCTGCAAGATTCAGGGGAATTTACAGTCTATATTAACAAGGTGAATGAAGAACTCCATTCCCCTAATTCCCTTACGCTACAGGTCCACAAAGTTATAGCCAATGTGTATATCAAACAGAAATGATCTGGCAGTTAAGATTATATCATTTCTGTTATCTACAGCTTTATGACGTGTTCATATCCTATCAGGGGGGGGTGGGGGGAAAGATCGTGGGCTCCCCCACATTGCAAGGGCTGCGGGGGAGGAGGGGGGTGCTATGCCAGTACCCCTAACCCTTACCTTAACCCCTAATCCTAAACCCTAACCCTTAGCTCTAACCTCTAGCCTAGCCAATGTTAGCCACCTAGCTAACGTTGGCCACCACAAGAAAATCGTGTACTGGACACAAATGCGGTATGAAAACAAATTGTGTGTTGGACACAAAAGATCAGGTACTGGATACGAATGTGCTATGAAGAAAATCATGTGGTGGACACTAATATTTTTACTTTTCCCTGTGCCTGTCATGAATTTCGAATAAGTAATTTGTCTATTTCACGATAATCTGTGTTAGTGTGTTGAGCCTAGATTACATACACTCTCCGTAACTTTTGTTTCCTCCCTCCCAGAAATGCTAAAATTGCACTGTTGTGAGCTTTTCTTTTGCATTTTGTGTACAGAAAATACATGAAGATGCCATGTGAATTTCTCGGTTAATCATCCTGAATTGTCCATTTAAACAATAGTCAATTTTTTACTCATGAATTGACAGAAATGCATTCCCTGAATTGACTAAATTGAAATGGAACTGACCCCAGTCTTGTAACACAGCAGTGTATCATGTCTGCAGAAGGCTTAACATTTCTTCTCTGTGTTAAAATGGGGTGAATTGTAGAGCATAACCTCCTATCCTGGCTTTACCCTCGTCTCACAAACCCAATGCCCCAAACAATGGGGAGAAAAAAAAACTCAAAAACAACCATATAAATATGAATCCCTTCTTAAATATACATTTTGGCAGTGACATTTGCATTCTGCTTTGATCATATTTGTCTGACAGTCCTTTTTTGTTTCGGAGCGTCTTGCCTCATGTCACTAGGCCTCTGAAAGATTTATGCTGGGTTTGGTTCAGATACTCCACACTACAGCCGTGGAACATGGAGGCCCTCTCTCTCTCTCTCTCTCTCTCTCTCTCTCTCTCTCTCTCTCTCGCTCTCTCTCTCTCTCTCTCTC
>NC_036866.1:7801690-7849005 GCF_002910315.2 Salvelinus sp. IW2-2015
CTGTTTACACCATGTCCCTGAGTTTTAGGACAAACTCCAAATCGATAGCCTGTCATTTATTTTATTGAACCTTTATTTAACTAGGCAAATCAGTTAAGAACAAATTCTTATTTATAATGACGGCCTACAAAAAGGCAAAAGGCCCCCTGTGGGGARGGGGGCCTGGGATTAAAATACAAAATAAATACAAAATAAATATAGGACAAAACACACATCACAACAAGAGAGACAACACAACACTACATAACACTACACAACACTACAAGAGAGACCTAAGACAACAACAAGGCAGTAACACATGACAACACAACATGGTAGCAACACAACATAACAACAACATGGTAGCAACACAACATGGTAGCAGCACAAAACATGGTACAAACATTATTGGGCACAGACAACAGCACAAAGGGCAAGAAGGTAGAGACAACAATACATCACACAAAGCAGCCACAACTGTCAGTAAGAGTGTCCATGATTGAGTCTTTGAATGAAGAGATTGAGATAAAACTGTCCAATTTGAGTGTTTGTTGCAGCTCGTTCCAGTCYCTAGCTGCAGCGAACTGAAAAGAGGAGCGACCCAGGGATGTGTGTGCTTTGGGGACCTTTAACAGAATGTGACTGGCAGAACTGGTGTTGTATGTGGAGGATGAGGGCTGTAGTAGATATCTCAGATAGGGGGGAACGAGGCCTAAGAGGGTTTTATAAATAAGCATCAACCAGTYGGTCTTGCGACAGGTATACATAGATGACCAGTTTACAGAAGAGTATAGAGTGCAGTGATGTGTCCTATAAGGAGCATTGGTGGCAAAGCTGATGGCTGAGTGGTAAAGAACCACCCTTCCTGCCAATCTATAAATTATGTCTCCGTAATCTAGCATGGGTAGGATGGTAATCTGAATCAGGGTTAGTTTGGCAGCTGGGTTGAAAGAGGAGCGATTACAATAGAGGAAACAAAGTCTAGATTTAACTTTAGCCTGCAGCTTTGACAGGTGCTGAGAGAAGGACAGTGCACCGTCTAGCCATACTCCCAAGTACTTGTATGAGGTGACTACCTCAAGCTCTAAACCTTCAGAGGTAGTAATCACACCTGTGGGAAGAGGGGCATTCTTCTTACCAAACCACATGACCTTTGTTTTGGAGGTGTTCAGAACAAGGTTAAGGGCAGAGAAAGCTTGTTGGACACTAAGAAAGCTTTGTTGTAGAACATTTAACACAAATTCCGAGGAGGGGCCAGCTGAGTATAAGACTGTATCATCTGCATATAAATGGATGAGAGAGCTTCCTACTGCCTGAGCTATGTTGTTGATGTAAATTGAGAAGAGCGTGGGGCCTAGGATTGAGCCTTGGGGTACTCCCTTGGTGACAGGCAGTGGTTGAGACAGCAGATTTTCTGACTTTATACACTGCACTCTTTGAGAGAGATAGTTAGCAAACCAGCCCAAAGACCCCTGAGAGACACCAATTCTCCTTAGCCGGCCCACAAGAATGGAATGGTCTACTGTATCAAAAGCTTTGGCCAAGTCAATAAAAATAGCAGCACAATAGATTCAAGGGCAATGGTGACATCATTGAGGACCTTTAAGGTTGCAGTGACACATCCATAGCCTGAGCGGAAACCAGATTGCATACCCGAGATAATACGATAGACATCAAGAAAGCCAGTCAGTTGATTATTGACAAGTTTTTCAACACTTTTGATAAACAGGGCAAAATAGAAATCGGCCTGTAACAGTTAGAATCAGCTTGATCTCCCCCTTTAAATAATTGATGAACCGTGGCTGCCTTCCAAGCAATGGGAACCTCCCCAGAAAGGAGAGACAGGTTAAAAAAGTTGGAGATAGGCTTGGCGATGATAGGGGCAGCAACCTTAAAGAAGAAAGGGTCTAAACCATCCGAACCAGATGGTTWTTGGGGTCAAGTTTAAGGAGCTCCTTTAGCACCTCGGAGTCAGTGACTGCCTGCAGGGAGAAACTTTGTTGCGGGGCAGGGGAAAAAGAGGGAGAAGCATCAGGGATAGTTGCATTAGAAGGGGTGGGAGATGAAGAAATGTTGGACGGGCAAGGAGGCATGGCTGAGTCAAATAGGAATCCTGACTTAATGAAGTGGTGATTAAAGAGCTCAGCCATGTGCTTCTTGTCAGTAACAACCACATCAATATTAAGGTACATGGGCAGCTGTGAGGAGGGTTTATTCTCCAGGTCTTTAACCGTTTTCCAGAACTTTATGGGTTAAACCCACAGAGAGAGAACTGCTCCTTAATAGCCTGAGTGCACTTATTTCTCATTTGCCTGAACGAGAGTCAGTCAGCCTGAGTATGCGTGTTCCGAGCCTTTCGCCAAATGCAATTCTTGAGGTGGAGTAACTCTGCAAGATCACGGTCGAACCAGGGGCTGAACCTGTTTTTAATTCTCATTTTCTTTATGGGGGCGTGTTTAACAATACCACTGAAAATATTTTTAAAAATGTCCAAGCGTATTCGACAGAGGGGATCAAGCTGATTCTATACCATTTAACAGACGCCAGTTCATGAAGGAAGGCTTGCTCATTAAATTTGTTTAGCAAGCATCTATGACAAATCAGGACAGGTCATTTCACTGAGCAGCCATTACGAGCACAGGCTGTAAAACAGTGATCACTAAGGTCATGTTATACCTGCTAACTGCTTTACAATAGCCAAAACCATCTCAGAGACCATCAGAATGAACATGGGTGAATGAACTATAGTCTAAAATCCACTCAGATCGGCATTCAACCAACATGTCTGTCCGTCAGTTTTTCCCTTCTTATTGAAGGCTCCATCTTTCTCCCTGGAAAAGTCCTGCAGTTCTCTACCCTGAAAACACACCTCTTCCTTCCTCCTTCTGAGACTCTTTCTTCTCAAGGTCCTGCACTCTCTCTTTGGTTGAACAACTTCCGTTTTCTCAAGGCACCATTATCAAGCTTTTTCTTTGGCAGTATTTATATTGATTCAGGAGATATTGAGTCAGTTAGATGAATTGCATATGACTCTCACAACTCTTTTCCCAAGATGCCCATTCATGACAGTAGGTTACAATTTGATAGTAAACACATCCTATATGCTCTGTCGATTTCCATCATATTGTGAAATCCTTCAAAAATATAAACAACAGGAGACTTGCAGATCTACTTTCAGTTGGACCAGGAGGTGTGAGACATAAAAAAAAGCTGCGAATGGCGAGGCAAAATGTTGTCAAGCGAGGAGAGTGTTATAGTATGGCAAATTTGGAGTCAGGCTTTCCTATTTTCCTTCTATCATTTGTGCAGCTCGGGTGGCTGTGGGTGTCTCCACTGTGGTAATGTGACATGTTCCCAGGGAGCAGGCATGTCAGGGGCAGCTAACGGGACACGAAACATGGAGCCTGGAGTCAGGTGTCAGAACCTCTTCATCTAGGCCCTAGCTACCATCCAGGCCCTAGCGACCGTCCAGGCCCTGGCTACCGCACAGCTTGAATAAGAATCCTGCTCACGTCATCCAAACTCCTTCCACCCTTCCCAACGAATACAARTAAGGGGTGATTGACACCTTGTGTCTTTTTTTAAGGCGGTGTTGACTTCAATCATCTAGCCTGCCTGGGCTGTTTGAAAGGGGGCCGGCCGGCTGAGGTACATCTCCAAAGCAAAACAGCCATTTGAATTTCATTTCAAGCCTCAACCGTTGAACCTTTTGGCAGAAGCGAAGTGCCACCCTTGGCAATCCATTTATCTCCCAGCAAGACAGAATTATGACACCCCGCTGATGCGATCCCCGGAGGACACAAATTGGATATTTAGTGTTAAAAGTCAAGGTTAAACGCCCTTGCCTTCAGAGGCGCGCCAGAAGTGTGTTAGACAAGGCCTTGCAATAATTTTGGATCTATGTACAGTGCATTCGGAAAGTATTCAGACCCCTTGACTTATTCCACATTTTGTTACGTTACAGCCTTATTCTAAAATGTCTTAAATAAAAAATGTTCCTCATCAATCTACACACAATAACCCCTAACCCTGACCGGAACATTAAACCTGAACCATCCTAACCCTAGTTTACCCTAACCTTAACCTGAGCAATCTTAGTCCAAACCCTAGCCGATAATCCCATTCCTGACCTTAACCACAATCTTAACCTCAAGTCTATTTCAATCCCTAACCCCTAACCCTAAACTTTGGCCCCAATATCGAAACTAAGTTTAACCCCAGCCTCAAACTTAACCCTAACTTGGACCCCAAGCCTAACCCCTTGGTTCACCCTAACTATAATCCTTATCCTAAAACCTAATCCTAAAACCTACTTTTAATTTTGACTATAACCTTAATCCTAATCTAAACCCTGACCTTAACCTCACCCTTAACTGCAGCAATCCCCACCCTAGCTCTAACCTTAACCCCAATCCTAAACTTAACCGCAGTCCTGACAATAACCTTAGATCTAATCCTAACCCAAACCATAATCCTAACCTTAACCCCACCTCAAGCKCTAATCGCTAATCCTGAACCTTGACCTAGATTCTGACCTTAATTCGAACCCAAYCCTTAAATATAATCCTAACCTTAACTCCAAGCCTAACCCCTTGGACTCAAAACGTGGACATAAGGAATCCCATAGGCCTGATAGAGATTAACCAGTCTAACCCTAACCGGATTCCTAAACTCGAACTCGGGCTCCATAAAGAGGTATCCTGAGGAGCCTGGTAATTAGGGAGCATGTGTTGATGTATTGCCTGGGGGTTTATCCTCTTAGAGGAAAATGTTATTTTTATCTGTTTRCCTTCCTATATGAACCATAACCCCTTCTTTTGGGGAATATCTCCTAATTTCCCGTAGAACAATTACGTATCCTTAGGAGCAATAGAATTAGAGAACATGTGCCCGTGTACTTGGTCCTCTTGAAGGGCAATTTTTTCTTAAACCTTAACCCTAACCCTAGCCCTAACCCGAAACCCTACCCTAGCCCTAGCCCTAACCCTAACCCTAACCCTAACCCTAGCCCTAACCCTAGCCCTAACCCTACCATAGCTGACCCTAACCCTAGCCCTAGCCCTAACCCTAACCCTAACCCTAACCCTAGCCCTAACCCTAGCCCTAACCTTAGCCCTAACCTTAACCCTAGCCCTAACCCTGCCCTAACCCTAGCCCTGGCCCTAACCCTAGCCCTAGCCCTAACCTTAACCCTAGCCCTAACTCTAGACCTGAGCCCTAACCCTAGCCCTGGCCCTAACCCTAGCCCTGGCCCTAAACCCTAGCCCTAGCCCTAGCCCTAGCCCTAACTCTGGCCCTAACCCTAACCCTAGCCTTAGTGAGCATTTACTTACCAACAGATACTATGTTGATAGTATGACATCTGTAGATCATCTATATGGACTACCGATTGATGATACAGTAAAACAGAATAATGACAAATATGATCAACAGTGAAAAATGTTCAACATGGGCATTAACACAGGAGAACACAATGCTAGGGAAAATACCATCATGTTTAAAATGAGTATCCAAAATATAAAGAGTAAATTCAAGGTGATATCATTAAACATGAAGGGCATAGTATTAATACTTTAGAGTACCTATTGAGTGTTTACTCCAACTGTATATCATGGTAATCCCTTGTCCTCTCACCCTACACTCCTGTTAAACACATTTAATGAAGTCTCAGAGTCAAATCCTCCTTCACTACTTCCTCCTCTCCCTCTCCCTCCCTCCTCTCCCACTCTGTCCTCCTCCCTCTCCCTCCTCCTCTCCCACTCTTTCCTCCTCTCCCTCCTCCTCTCTCTCCTTCCTCCTCTCTTCCCTCCTCTCTCTCTTCTTCTCCTCTGTGCCTCCTTCCTCCTCTCCCTCTCCCTCCTCTCTCTCTCCTCCTCCTTTCTCTCTCCTTCTCCTTCCCCTCCCTTCCTCCTCTCTCCCCACCTCTCCCACTCTTTCCAACCTCCCCCTCCTCCTCTCTCTCTTCTTCCTCATTCTCTCTCTCTTCCTCCTCTCCCTCTCCTTCCCCCTCTCTCTCCCTCCTCCTCTCTCTCCTCTTCTCCTCCTCTCCCTCTCCTTTCCTTTCCTCTCTCTCTCTTCCTTCTCCTCTCCTCTCCTCCTCTCCCTCCTCCTCTCCCACTACTTCTCTCCTCTCCCTCCCTCCTCTCTCTCCTTCCTCCTCTCTCTCCTTCCCTCTCTCTTCTTCCTCCTCTGTGCCTCCTTCCTCCTCTCCCTCCTCCCTCCTCCGCCCTCCCTCTCCCCTCTCCTTTTCTCTTCTCCTCCTCCTCCCTCTCTCCTTCCTCCTCTCCCTACACATCTCCACTCTTTCCAACCCTCCCCCTCTCTCCTCTCTCTGCTCTCTTCCTCATCTCTCTCTCCTTCCTTCTCCTCTCCCTCCTCCTCTCCCCCCTCTTTCCTCCTCTCCCTCCTCCCTCTCTCCTCCCTTTCCTCCTCTCCACTCCTCTCTCTCCCCCTCCTTCTCTCTCCTTCCTCCTCTCCCTTCTCCTTCCTTCCTCCTCTCCTCCCACTCTTTTCCACCTCTCCCTCCTCTCTCTCTCTCTTCCCATCTCTCTCTCTTTCCTCCTTCTCCCTCTCCTTCCTCCTCTCCCTCCCCTCCTCCTCTCTCTCTCCTCCTCTCCCTCTCCTTCCTTCCTCCTATCTCTCTCCTTTCCTTCTCTCCCACTCCCCTCTCTCTCTCCCTTCCTCCTCCTCTCCCTACTTCTTCCTCTCCCTCTCCTCTCCTTTCTCCTCTCCTCCACTCCTTCCTTCCCCTCTTTCCCTCCTCCTCTCCCTTCCTCCTCTCTCTCTCCCTCCTTCTCTCCCTCTCCCTCTCCTCCACTCCTTCCTCCTCTCCCACACCTTCCCCCCACTTCTTCCTCTCTCTCTTCCTCCTTCCTCCTTCCCCCACTCCTTCCTCCCTCCTTCCTCCTCTCTCTCTCCCTTCCTTCTCGCCTCTCCCTCCTCTCCACTCCTTCTCCTCTCCACACTTTCCCCCACTTCTTTCCTCCTCTTTTCTCTCTCTCCCTCCTCCTCCTTCTCCCACTCCTTCCTTCTCTCACTCTCACTCTCCCCTCCTCTCATCCTTCCTCCTCCCCTCCTGCCTCCTCTCACTCTCCTTCCTCCTTCTCCCACTCCTTCCCTCCTCTCTCTCTCCCTTCCTCCTCTCCCTTCTCCTTCCTCCTCCTCTGTCTCCCCTCCTTCTCTCCACTCCTTCCTCCTCTCCCTCCTTCCTCTCCATCTCCTTCCTCCTCGCCCTCTCCTTCTACTCTCTCACCCCTTCCTCCTCTCTGTCTCCCACTCCTTCCTCCTCTCCCTCCTCCTCTCTCTTTCCCTCCTCCTCCTCTCCCTCCTTCTCTCCCACTCCTTCTCCTCTCCCACACCTTCCTCCTCTGTCTCCCTCCTTCTCTCTCACTCCTTCCCCCTCTCCCTCCTCGTCTCTCTCTCCCTCCTCCTCCTCTCCCTCTCCTTCCTTCTCTCCCACTGCTTCCTCCTCTCCCACCCCTTTCCTCCCTCTCTGTCTCCCTCCTTCTCTCTCTCTCACTCCTTCCTCCTTTCACTCCTCCTCTCTCTCCCTCCTCCTCCTCTCCCACTCCTTCCTATTTTCCCTCTCCCTCCCATGCAGACCTGGGTACTTATTTCAGTATCATCGTATCATCGTTTGAGTTTCACACAGGTCAGCACGGGGGTGTTGTCTCTGGAGGACATGTGTATAAAGCGGGTGGGGTAATGGGTCATTGTGTATTGTATTGCGTGTTGATGGAGGCAGTGAATTTATTCCTTCAAATACTTCCCCCTCCCATCGCTGTTTATCATGTAATGGTTTGTGAGAGATCACAATCTCTGTTGAACAGCTTCACTCATCACACAAGCACAACAATAACAGGAAAGCACCAAGAATCCTAAGTGACTGTAATTTCAGTTAGTGGATTTTAACGGCAGAGATCGTATGCGCACATTACCTTACCAACATGGCAAGGAGCGTGCAGAGTGGACATTAATATATCATTGTTATTTATTAGCAATTAGCCATAGCTTACAACATCCCAACACACACCACATGTCCATTAGTGCTCTTATTTTGCTGACATAGTCTGTCTTCTTCCTCGAACCCTAACTTTGCCTTACAAAGACACCGCGGTGGCGTGCTGAAGCAGCCTGTAACAAAGTATGTCAGTGTGCACTGAGCAACAAGGGCTGAGGGTTCAGAGGGTCTCTCTATTTTTCACTGCGCTGCAGTTGATGATTTCCTTTGAAGGGCAAAATTATTTAACGATTGGGCAACAAACCATATTTAAAATGAGTCACTTAATCTGGGCTTGATTGAGCTTGTCTGGCACAATGAAACCAATAGTCACTAGAATGCAATAGTCACTAGAATGCAATAGTCACTAGAATGCAATAGTCGCTAGAATGCAATCTTGCTCATCTGGCACTCTAGGCAGACCATAGTAACAGTATTTTAAAGATTTCAAATATCATTTGAACCCAGGTGTGGTTATCCAACAAGGCTCTTTCTGCGTTTCAATCCCCCAAACCCTAAAGTCAACAGTCATAATGTGAGCTACTGCCAGAACAGTCCAGGAGGACAGTAGAGGATTTAGGACTCGATTCAATCCATATTGCTAAAGTTCAGCGCTTTAGTGCTCCTACTGATCCGGCATATGCAGCGTTTACCGTGAATGCGGTCTCCGCAAACGCAGGAACATAGCCTTTCAATTTAAATAGKGCTATAGCTCTGAACTTCAACAATACGGATTGAATCAAGCACTTAGAGGCAGAACAAAGCAGAGGAGGCCTTTATCTCAAGAGCTTTTGTCAGTTAGTCAACATGATGGACTTAAATTACTCCAATGGGTTTTTGCCGTTGCTGTTGTCTTCAGTAAGGGAGGTGCAGGGGGGCCCCAGTCGCAGTGGTAATGCATGGGGATAGAGAGGTMTGTGGGTGTTTGTGTGTGTCTGTGGCAGGAGCTCTCCCTCTGGTTCAGATCAGAGTACTAATGGCTGTAGCAGGCTCCCCTTTGCACTCTGGAGGTTAATGGAGATTCAATTGGGCTCCTTTTAGTGCGAAGAAGAGGGCGGAAAAGTCGATGAGTCGTCATCATCATGTAAAGCGCATGGCATTCCCACACAGCCCACTCAGCACACACAGCCCACTCAGCACACACAGCCCACTCAGCCCACAGCGTTGTCTTCCCTACGTCAAACACTCAATCACTGTGTACTCTGGATTACAGGAGACAAATGTCAAAACACTTGATTCCGAAAGCCAGTCCCTCTACGGAGGCCTATGAATTATTAATTCCATTTCCTCCTCATTGTTGTATTTGTTTCTGGAGGAGATGTGTAAAGCGGGTGGGGTAATGGGTCATTGTGTATTGTATTGTGTGCTGATGGAGGCAGTGAATTTATTCCTTCAAACACTTCCCCCCCTCCCATCGCTGTTTATCATGTAACGGTTTGTGAGAGATCACAATCTCTGTTGAACAGCTTCACTCACCACACAAGCACCACAACAACGAGAGAAAAACCACGGAACCCATAGTGACTGTACTTTCAGTAAGTAGATTTTAACAGCAGAGATCGTATGTGGGCCTTGCTAATGGTCATCTCCATCTCTGTCAGCTGTTCTGAATGCACACAATACCTTACCAAAGCGGCAAGGAGCTCACAACCAATACGTTGGAGCACTGTTGAGTCGCTGAGGGGATTCAGATGGTGGAGAGTGCAGAGTGGACATTTATATACCATTGTTATTTATTAGCAATTAGCCATAGTTTATAGCATCCTAACATACACCACATGTCCATTAGCACTCTAACTTATTTTGCTGACATAGTCTGTCTTCTTCCTCGAACCCAAACATTGCCTTACAAAGGCGCTCTGAAACGGCCTGTGACAAAGTATGTTAGTGTGCACCGAGCAACAAGGGTCAAGAGTTCAGGGGGTCTCCATTATTCACTCCACTGCAAGTCTCGATGATTTCATTTAAAAGGGAAACGGATTTTACAAGTAGGAAAGAGGCCACTGGGCACACCACATCATTTCAACGGAATTTGAGGTAATATTTGGTTGAGACGTTGATCAATGAGATTTCAACCTTTATTCACCCGCTCAAAAAGACAGCCAGAAATTTGTTGAATTACCAATGTGTTATCACTATGAACCATCTAAAAGCAAGGCCAAATTGCAATGGATTTTTGGATTAGTTGTCACTAGATGTGTTATCACTGCGCTTTTTCAACGTTTTAAAAGCACAAGAAAGTTCAAATGGGAATACAATGTCAGATATTTTGTATTTATACAACTTATTGTGTTATCACTGTGCTTCACCTAATAGCACAACCACATGACCTGGATTGCAGTTGAGATTATATTAATAAAAGCACATAGTGCAAGTAATCAATACTGTTTGAGATTCTGCATAGATTATTATAGTAATTGTGAAGATGTCACAGACCTGCGACCTTGGCATGCTATATAGAACATGCACACTTTCTATGATTACATAAGAAGACATTCATAGTAGTAACCTCAAAATGTGGCCATGGATGTGTTACTCATTTTAAGGTTGAATAAATACTGTTACATTAGTTTGTAAGAAGCCTTAACTTTACGCTATTTAATGTAGTTTATAAAAGATCAATCGGGAGGGCTGGTCTCAATACTCATTTAACTTCATCCAGTAAGCATGTTTATTTAAGTTTATTAATTAGACCAATTAAAAACAAGCACACATACACTGTGTACAAAACATTACCCAGCTCCCGCGCTCAGGTCTGTTCAACGCTGGTCCGACCAATCTGATTCCACGCTTCAAGATTGCTTAGATCACGTGGATTGGGATATGTTCCGCACTGCGTCAAACAACAATATTGATGAATACGCTGATTCGGTGAGTGAGTTGATTAGCAAGTGCATCGGCGATGTCGTACCCACAGCAACTATTAAAACATTCCCAAACCAGAAATCGTGGATTGATGGCAGCATTCAAGCGAAACTGAAAGCTCAAACCACTGCTTTTAACCAGGGCAAGGTGACCGGAAACATGACCGAATACAAACAGTGTAGCTATTCCCTCCGCAAGGCAATCAAACAAGTTAAGCGTCAGTACAGAGACAGAGTAGAGTCACAATTCAACGGCTCAGACACAAGAGGTATGTGGCAGGGTCTACAGTCAATCACGGATTACAAAAAGAAAACCAGCCCCATCGCGAACCTGGATGTCTTGCTCCCAGACAGACTAAACAACTTCTTTGCTCGTTTTGAGGACAATACAGTGCCACTGACACGGCCTGTTACCAAAACCTGTGGACTCTCCTTCACTGCAGCCGACGTGAGTAAAACATTTAAACATGTTAACCCTCGCAGGGCTGTAGGCCCAGACGGCATCCCCAGCCGCGTCCTCAGAGCATGCGTAGACCAGCTGGCTGGTGTGTTTACGGACATATTCAATCAATCCTTATCCCAGTCTGCTGTTCCCACATGCTTCAAGAGGGCCACCATTGTTCCTGTTCCCAAGAAAGCTAAGGTAACTGAGCTAAACGACTACCTCCCCGTAGTACTCACTTCTGTCATCACGAAGTGCTTTGAGAGACTAGTCAAGGACCATTTCACCTCCACCCTACCTGACACCCTAGACCCACTCCAATTTGCTTACCGCCCCAATAGGTCCACAGACGACGCAATCGCAACCACACTGCACACTGCTCTAACCCATCTGGACAAGAGGAATACCTATGTGAGAATGCTGTTCATTGACTACAGCTCAGCATTTAACACCATAGTACCCTCCAAACTCGTCATCAAGCTCAAGACCCTGGGTCTCGACCCCGCCCTGTGTAACTGGGACCTGGACTTCCTGACGGCCGCCCCCAGGTGGTGAGGGTAGGTAACAACATCTCCACCCCGCTGATCCTCAACACTGGGGCCCCACAAGGGTGCGTTCTGAGCCCTCTCCTGTACTCCCTGTTCACCCAAGACTGTGTGGCCATGCGCGCCTCCAACTCAATCATCAAGTTTGCAGACGACACTAGAGTGGTAGGCTTGATTACCAACAACGACGAGACGGCCTACAGGGAGGAGGTGAGGGCCCTCGGAGTGTGGTGTCAGGAAAATACCCTCACACTCAACGTCAACAAAACAAAGGAGATGATCATGGACTTCAGGAAACAGCAAAGGGAGCACCCCCCTATCCACATCGACGGGACAGTAGTGGAGAGGGTAAGTTTTAAGTTCCTCGGCGTACACATCACGGAAAAACTGAATTGTTCCACCCACACAGACAGCGTGGTGAAGAAGGCGCAGCAGCGCCTCTTCAACCTCAGGAGGCTGAAGAAATTCGGCTTGTCACCAAAAGCACTCACAAACTTCTACAGATGCACAATCGAGAGCATCCTGTCGGGTTGTATCACCACCTGGTACGACAACTGCTCCGCCCATAACCGCAAGGCTCTCCAGAGGGTAGTGAGGTCTGCACAACGCATCACCGGGGGAAAACTACCTGCTCTCCAAGACACCTACACCACCCGATGTCACAGGAAGGCCATAAAGATCATCAAGGACAACAACCACCCGAGCCACTGCCTGTTCACCCCGCTATCATCCAGAAGGCGAGGTCAGTACAGGTGCATCAAAGCAGGGACCGAGAGACTGAAAAACAGCTTCTATCTCAAGGCCATCAGACTGTTAAACAGCCACCACTAACATTGAGTGGCTGCTGCCAACATACTGACTCAACTCCAGCTTTAATAATGGAAGAATTGATGTAAAAAATGTATCACTAGCCACTTTAAACAATGCCACTTAATAATAATAATATAATGTTTACATACCCTACATTACTCATCTCATATGTATATAGTGTACTCTATACCATCTACTGCATCTTGCCATCCTTATGTAATACATGTATCACTAGCCACTTTACACAATGCCACTTTTATATGTTTACATACCCTACATTACTCATCTCATATGTATATACTGTACTCTATACCATCTACTGCATCTTGCCTATGCCGTTCTGTACCATCACTCATTCATATATTTTTATGTACATATTCTTCATCCCTTTACACTTGTGTGTGTATAAGGTAGTTGTTGTGAAATTGTTAGGTTAGATTACTCGTTGGTTATTACTGCATTGTCYGAACTAGAAGCACAAGCATTTCGCTACACTCGCATTAACATCTGCTAACCATGTGTATGTGACAAATACAATTTGATTTGATTTGATTTGATTATGAACACCTGCTCTTTCCATGACATAGACTGACCAGGTGAATCCAGGTGAAAGCTATAATCCCTTATTGATGTCACTTGTTAAATCCACTTCAATCAGTGTAGATGAAGGGAGGAGAAAGGTTAATAGAGTCTCTCTGCATCAATCTAAGTAACATAATAAAACAAAATCCCATCAAAAGCCGTCCGTTTAAGCTAGAGATATCTGCACGTCTCAATCCACCGCATCCGCTTATGTCGACCTTCCGCATCTGTGGTGGAAGGTGGATGAGCTACAGCAATGTTTGCCAGACCATGAGACATTGGTCTCATGAGAAATTGGTCTTCTCACAAAAACGTATGTACTGTAGCGTCCGAATGGTTTGGCCTACAAACTAAGCACTCTATAGAAAGATGAGACTCTCACGAACATGATGGTGTTCTCCATTTTGCTCTGTGACCCCCACCAGTGTCACGGGACTCGTCTGTGTAGGTAACTGGTACCAGTTAAAAACATGTATGGACATATGGAGGAAGTTTGGTGCCTACCCCCAAAAAAGTCAAAAGAGTGTGCCAAGCTGTCATCAAGGCAACGAGTGGCTACTTTGAAGAATCTGAAATATAAAAAATATTTTGATTTGTTTAACACTTTTAAAGAATAAAGAAAATGAATACGTGTATCCAAACTTTTGACTGGTACTGTACATGAGCGTGAGTAAAATCATTGAGGATAACACACAATAAAGTCTGGGACTAATTTCCATTGTGGTCCTCTGGTGACAACATGGCTAGGCAAGATCGGCAACACTGTTGTACACAGTATGGCAGCGATATATAAAAAACATAAAAACAAAGAAGAAAAACATATATTTTATAGGGAAAGTAATCGGTCAGATATCTGGGCACAGAACCAAAACTACACCTGTAAACCAGACCCTGTCTAATCTGGGATACCCTCAACAGGCAGCCAGTTGAGTTCCTGATGCAGCTCCTGCGTATGTGAGTACATGGACTCACCTTCAATGCTACCCTGATCAGCTTATTCTGGGCTATCTGGAGCTTCCCCTTCAGAAGCTTAGATAAGCCCCCAAACCAGAAAGTATTAGCGTAGTCAAAATGGCATTGAATGAGGGCAGTGGCTAGCACGCTCATGGATTCATTACCAAGCAGCTTGGACTTTCTAGGCAAAAACATTATCATGGCATTAACCTTCCCTAGCACTTTAGTGGCCATGCTCACACCCCCCAAGCTTCCGTCAAGGATGCATCCCAGGTAGCTAACAGAGGTTTAGACAGTCAGCACCTCACCCCCTAACTCCAATATGATTTCAGAGGACATCATAATTTAATTCTGGACCCCAAAATAGTTGCCTTAGTTTTACCTAAGTGCAGAGAAATCTTATTATTTCCTAGCCATGTGCTAATGTTAGTAAGCTCTGTGCTCAGCTATGCTCCCTAACATGGTTTTACTTTTATTAGACACCAAAAGTGTAGTCATCCTTATTGTTTATACATACAGTTAACACAGTAGTGGACCAAGCACGCTCCCCTGTGGAACGCCACAGCTTATTGGTTTTGCTTAAGACAACGAATCATTAACCTCGACCACTTGCTCCCTACCTAACAAGTAGGACATTACACAGCCTAGAGTGATACTGCTAGTGGTTAATTGTATCAAAGGCATTCTGCAGGTCAAGCAGAACCATTCCACAAAGATTTCCCTCATCAATCTCTTTCCTGATGAAGACAGTCAAGTAAAGTAGAGATTCATCTGTGGAGTATTCAGGCTCTGATCAGGCCCTACACCCAAACAAGGGCACTGCGTTCATCCACCTCTGGCCTGCTCGCCTCCCTACCTCTGAGGAAGTACAGTTCCCGCTCAGCCCAGTCAAAACTGTTCGCTGCTCTGGCACCCCAATGGTGGAACAAACTCCCTCACGACGCCAGGTCAGCGGAGTCAATCACCACCTTCCGGAGACACCTGAAACCCCACCTCTTTAAGGAATACCTAGGATAGGATAAAGTAATCCTTCTAACCCCCCCCCCTTAAAAGAGTTAGATGCACTATTGTAAAGTGGTTGTTCCACTGGATATCATAAGGTGAATGCACCAATTTGTAAGTCGCTCTGGATAAGAGCGTCTGCTAAATGACTTAAATGTAAAATGTAAATGAGTATGTTTTTCTAAACCCGACTAAAAATCATAAATTCGGCTTTGTTTGTTGTTTGTCTGGTCATGAACAACTCTCTCCAGGATCTTTGATGTTACACTGAGGAGAGTTACAGGCCTATAATTCCCAGGGTCCAACTTTATCCCCTTATCCCCTTATTATACTGAGGTATAATTTTAGCTTGTTTCATGTCCTTGGGAAAGACGCCGTTTTCAAGAGAGATTAATGATAATACAAGGGTCAATTTGCTCAGCAGAATCTCTAAGAAACATTGCAGGAATATTATCCAGGCCTATAGCTTTGGAGCATTCAAGCTCTGCTAGTATTCGGAGTACTTTGGCTGTTGCTACCTTTGCAAAAGAAAAAGAGTTTGGCTGAACCCCCAACTTGGCATAATACTTATTGACTGGTGGGCAGCTAGCTAACCAGCTTGCTGGCAACAGTAGTAAAAAACAAAATTGAATTAATTGGCAACCTCTGCTTTTTCACATAGCATCTCCCCCCTGATGTTCAGTGCTATATTGTTTCATTTGTTTTAGGTAGTACTACTATAGCCTAATTTCTTGAATGATTTCCAAAGCTTTTTAGTGTCATTTTTGTTCTCAGTGATTTTATCAGTTGTCCCATGTGGCTCAGTTGGTAGAGCATGCAACTTTCAATGCCAGGGTTGTGGGTTTGACTCCCACAGGGGACCAGTATGAACATGTATGCACTCACTACTGTAAGTTGCTTTGTATAAGAGTGTCTGCTAAATAATGTAAATCTGAAAAATGAACCCCTCTTAGCTTCATCCATCCTGCTCTGTGCTTCATATCTGTGGGGTTTATATAAGAGAAAACCAGACTGCTCTTGAGAGTTCTGAAAGGCCTTATTCCTTGCTTGGATATATTCTAGGATCTCATGATTAAACCAAGGGCTAGATCTCTGCTTTATTCTGACCTGTCTAATGGGAGCCAAGACATTCACCACATTAAGGAATCTACATTTAAAGGCCTCCCAGGCACTGTCTACACACACTATCCTGCACAGGTGACCAGTCAATTTGACCCAGATGTTCCTGAAATCTTTCAACACAGTATTTTTTGAGTGCTCTGATTCTAACAGTTTTGTGACAGTTATATATATTTTAAAACCCTCCTTGTGCAAAATGTAATAAAATGATAACTGATTCCATAGACTATTATTCCACTGTTCCACATAACCTGGTGGGATCTTTTATCATTTAGGRCAGAGCAAATACTGATCTACACAAGTGCAGAAATATATTGTGGGTTGGGCTATACTTTTTTGCAATCATCAGTATTGAAATCCCCCAACAAAATGATTTCCTTCTCCAGAAGATAATCACGGTTTGACAACACAATTTCGACACCTTCATAGGATGCGTTCTGTTTGGACGGCCTGTAACACAACCCCCCCCAAAATTGGCTTGGTTCTGGGAAGGCAAATATCCAGCCAGACAATCTCCATATAATCAATTAAGTACGATCTGACGTTATAAGCAATGTCCGATCTTACCAAGGCACATATCCCCCACTGTTCCAATTCTGATCCTTCCTGACAACAAAGTAATTGCCTATCTCAATTTCTGAGTCTCAAACAGATGAATACAACCATGTCTCTGTAAAGCAGATGACACCCAACTATAATTTAGGAACCAACAGGCGGTTTTCATCAATCTTCGGTAGTAGGTTTCGGACATTTATGTGCACAAAATGTAAACCTTTTTTTCCCGAAGGCCTCGTTGAATTCTCGATCCACTTGTGGCTTGCCTCCCGCTGCATATCCATCCTCACCGCCGGGTCCTCCATCGCTTTACTCTGGTGACCGCTCTGCGGCTTTGGAGCGATCCACGGTCCGGTGCCTCCGGCGACGATCCACGGTCCGGAGCTTTCGGRGATGCGCCCCGCACCGGAGCCGCCCCCGACGCCCTGTGTTATCCATCATAGATGCCCACCCGGACCCTCCCCTATTGAGTCAGGTTTTGCGGTCGGAGTCCGCACCTTTGGGGGGGGGGGGGGGGGTACTGTCACGCCCTGACCATAGTAAGCTGTTTATTCTCTGTGTTGGTTGGGGCGTGATAGTGACTTGGGTGGGTCATCTAGGTGAATTTGTATGTCTATGGTGGCCTGATATGGTTCCCAATCAGAGGCAGCTGTTTATCGTTCTCTGATTGGGGATCATATTTAGGTAGCCATTTCCCCATGGTTATTCGTGGGATCTTGTCTACATTTAGTTGCCTGAGTGCACAACAGTAGCTTCACGTTTCATTTGGTTGGTTGTTTGTCGTTTTGTTCAGTGAGTTTCAGTTTATTAAAATTATGTGGAACTCTAAGCATTCTGCGCCTTGGTCTACTCAATTCAACGAACGTGACATTTATGTTAGTATTGTGGAGTAACTACAATGTTGTTATTCCATTCTCAGTTATCTCCTATCAAAGCCATTCAACTCTGTAACTGTTTTAAAATCCCTGAGCGGTTTCCTTCCTCTCCGGCAACTGAGTTAGGAAGGGCGCCTGTTCCATTGTAGTGACTGGGTGTATTGATACACCATCCAAAGTGTAATTAATAACTGAAACATGCTCAAAGGGATATTCAATGTCTGCTTTTTTTACCCATCTACCAATAGGTGCCCTTCTTTGAGGACCAATGGAAAACTTCCCTGGTCTTTGTGGTTGAATCTCATTGTTCGACAGAGAGACCTTACAGATAATTGTATGTGTGGGGTACAGAGATGGAGTAGTCATTTAAAAATCATGTTAAACACTATTATTGCACCCAGAGTGAGTCCATGCAACTTATTATGTGACTTGTTAAGCACATTTTTACTCCTAAACTTATTTAGATTTGCCATAACAAAAGGGTTGAATACTTTTTGACTCAAGACATTTCAGCATTTCATTTTTTATTAATTTGTAAACATTTCTAAAAACATAATTCCATTCCACTTTCACATTATGGGGTATTGTGGGTAGATCAGTGACACAAAATCTCAATATAATCTATTTTAAATTCATGCTGTAACACAACAAAATGTGT
Organism: Salvelinus sp. IW2-2015; assembly: GCF_002910315.2. Taxonomy (NCBI): domain Eukaryota; kingdom Metazoa; phylum Chordata; class Actinopteri; order Salmoniformes; family Salmonidae; genus Salvelinus; species Salvelinus sp. IW2-2015. The sequence goes on from NC_036866.1 coordinate 7,820,075, forward strand.
CACACTTGCTGGTTACCATGATGACATTTTTTTATTTAACTAGGCAAGTCAGTTAAGAACAAATTCGTATTTACAATGACGGTCTACCCCAGCCAATTGTGCACCGCCCTATGGGCTGGATGTGATGCAGCCTGGATTCAAAACAGGGACTGCAGTGACACCTCTTGCACTGAGACACAGTGCCTTAGACCGCTGCGTCATAATCTAGTGATTGAAATTTCTCCTCAAAACAAGTTGATGACCTTTTCAAATACAATGTATTTTCCACGTAGATGCCAGGTCACAATACGTTGACACATTACATTGAAACAATGTTGATTCAACCAGTTTGTGCCCAGTGGGAGGCAACAAACCCGTTGGGGAGACTTCCTGTCCATGGCGGAGGCTTGGCTAAATCCAGATCCGGGTTCAAATACTATTAGAAATAATTTCAAATACTTTCAAATATGTGGGCTTACTTTACACAAAACCAATAGAATGGTCGTAAGAGTGCAAACTCCACCCATCTTGRACTCTAGGCMGACTAGAGCAAACACTAAAAATATTAGATATATTTCAAATAGTATTTTAACTCAGGTGTGGTTAAGTGGCTACGGAGTATCCACCCTCATGACCAGTCAGTGACCAGCAAGATTCTTTCTGCGTTTAAATCCCCCAAACACATAGCCGTGGGAGGTAGGGGTGCTGAGGGTGCTGCAGCACCCCCTGAAAAATCTGAATTTAAAAAGATGTATTCATTTTTTCACAAAAGTAGTGCACTGGGCCTTTACTAGTCCTGTATTAGCGGACAGATATAACCGTCTGTAGTGCAGTCAACCCCTTTCTTACAGCGCCGCAATATATACTAGTTTATTAGATAAATCGTACATGCATTGGATTGCAAATAATCCAGTCCAGTTTAATAAATTAGTGTAGGCTAATCGAAATGTAAACTATGACAAAATGTACTTGGAGAAGACGGCTAAAACGTGGTCAGCGGCAGATCAAAAATAGTGGCATAAAGTCTCCGGGTGAACTGGAGAGTTGTCCATGGTGTTATCATTCAAGGTCTTTTATTTACCCTGTTCGTAATGAGCACGGGACGGTTGCATTTTGGCTTCTGCTCAGATGGATGAAGCCAGCAGGGAACACATGTAGCATAGAGACGCCTCCGGCTACACACTTACCACAGATCTTACTTGCAGTAGTGTAGTGCTATTTTTATAGGCGAGGGAGCGCGGAAAATATGTAAATTATGTCATAATTTCCTCAATCAAAGTTTGTACCAGATTTAGCCTATTGAATAGCCTATCATTAACAAGCCAGTTCCTGGAGCGCTACAGTACTGTAGGGTTTCACTCCAACCCCAGTTGTAACTACCCCGATCCATTTTATAAACCAGCTAATTATTAGAATCCTCRAATTGCAACGTCTGCCTATGCCCACACATATTGTCTCAAAAAAAAGTATACTTTTAATAACCTCAAACACCAAGTTAGGCATACATKATTTCAAAATAGGCCGTCATCACAGTCAATCGGAAATGATAATTATTCATGTTTTACCTGTGAAACTGCATCTGCATGCCAATCATTTGATTGAACTCAATCAGTTTAATTTAGCCTAGGCATTTCCATCTTCCTGAATGGCTGTTTGGTGAGTGAATTAGAGCAGATGGTGTTAACTAACTATTAGCCTTTCTTGTATTTTGTTTCAATCAAAGTGTATATCCTGCCTAGTGGCTCTGTTGAGTTTTGTTTCAATCAAAGTGTATATCCTGCCTAGTGACTCTGTTGAGTTTGTTTTTCAATCAAATGTGTATATCCTGCCTAGGGCTCTGTTGAGTTTTGGTTTCAATCAAAGTGTATATCCTGCCTAGTGGCTCATGTTGAGTTTTGTTTCAATCAAAGCGTATATCCTGCCTAGTGACTCTGTTGAGTTTTGTTTCAATCAAAGCGTATATCCTGCCTAGTGACTCTGTTGAGTTTTGTTTCAATCAAGCGTATATCCTGCCTAGTGACTCTGTTGAGTTTTGTTTCAATCAAAGTGTATATCCTGCCTAGTGGCTCTGTTGAGTTTTGTTTCATCAAAGCGTATACCTGCCTAGTGACTCTGTTGAGTTTTGTTTCAATCAGAGCGTATATCCTGCCTAGTGACTCGTTGAGTTTTGTTTCAATCAAAGCGGTATATCCTGCCTAGTGACTCTGTTGAGTTTTGTTTCAATCAAAGTGTATATCCTGCCTAGTGACTCTGTTGAGTTTTGTTTCAATCAAAGCGTATATCCTGCCTAGTGGCTCTGTTGAGTTTTGTTTCAATCAAAGCGTGATATCCTGCCTAGTGACTCTGTTGAGTTTTGTTTCAATCAAGGCGTATATCCTGCCTAGTGACTCTGTTGAGTTTTTTTTCAATCAAAGTGTATATCCTGCTAGTGACTCTGTTGAGTTTTGTTTCAATCAAAGTGTATATCCTGCCTAGTGGCTCTGTTGAGTTTTGTTTCAATCAAAGTGTATATCCTGCCTAGTGACTCTGTTCAATCAATCAATCAATCAATCCAATTTTATTTTATATAGCCCTTCGTACATCAGCTGATATTCGAAGTGCTGTAGCAGACACCCAGCCTAAACCCCAAACAGCTAGTAATGCAGGTGTAAAGCACGGTGGCTAGGAAAAACTCCCTAGAAAGGCCAAAACCTAGGAAGAACCTAGAGAGAACCAGGCTATGAGGGGGGCCAGTCCTCTTCTGGCTGTGCCGGGTGGAGATTATAACAGAACTATGCCAAGATGTTCAAAAATGTTCATAAGTGACAAGCATGGTCAAATAATAATCATGAATAATTTTCAGTTGGCTTTTCATAGCCGATCATCAAGAGTTGAAAAACAACAGGTCTGGACAGGTGGCGGTTCCATAACCCAGGCAGAACAGCTGAAACTGGAATAGCAGCAAGGCCAGGCGGACTGGGACAGCAAGGAGTCACCACGGGCGCGAGTCCCGCGCATCGTCCTAGGGCCCAGGTCCTCCGAGAGAAAAAGAGAGAAGGAAAAATTAGAGAGAGCCAAGATTTTCAAAATTTCCATAAATGACAAGCATGGTCAAATAATAATCAGGAATAAATCTCATTTGGCTTTTCATAGCCGATCATTAAGAGTTGAAACAGCAGGTCTGGGACAGGTAGGGGTTCCATAACGCAGGCAGAACAGTTGAAACTGGAATAGCACAAGGCCAGCGGACTGGGGACAGCAAGGAGTCACCACGGCCGGTTAGTCCCGACGGATGGTCCTAGGCTCAGGTCCTCCGGAGAAAGAAAGAGAGAAGGAGAATTAGAGAGAGCCAAGATTTTCAAAATGTCATAAATGACAAGCATGGTCAATAATAATCAGGAATAAATCTCAGTTGGCTTTTCATAGCCGATCATTAAGAGTTGAAAACAGCAGGTCCTGGACAGGTAGGGGTGCCGTAACCACAGGCAGAACAGTTAAACTGGAATAGCAGCAAGGCCAGGCGGACTGGGACAGCAAGTGTCATCATGCCCGGTAGTCCTGACGTATGGTCCTAGGGCTCAGGTTCTCAGAGAAAAGAGAGAACGAGAGAATTATGAAGAGAGCATACTTAAAATTCACACAGGACACTGGATAAGACAGGAGAAGTACTCCAGGTAACCAAACTGACCCTAAGCCCCCGACACAAACTACTGCAGCAAAATACTGGAGGTGAGACAGGAGCGGTCAGGAGACACTGTTGAGTTTGTTTCAATCAAAGGCGTATATCCTGCCTAGTGACTCTGTTGAGTTTGTGTTTCAATCAAAGTGTATATCCTGCCTAGTGCTCTGTTGAGTTTTGTTTCAATCAAAGTGTATATCCTGCCTAGTGGCTCTGTTGAGTTTTGTTTCAATCAAAGTGTATATCCCTGCCTAGTGACTCTGTTGAGTTTTGTTTCAATCAAAGCTGTATATCCTGCCTAGTGACTCGTTGAGTTTTGTTTCAATCAAAGTGTATATCCTGCCTAGTGACTCAGTTGAGTTTTGTTTCAATCAAAGTTATATCCTGCCTAGTGGCTCTGTTGAGTTTTGTTTCAATCAAAGTGTATATCCTGCCTAGTGACTCTGTTGAGTTTTGTTTCAATCAAAGTGTATATCCTGCCTAGTGGCTCTGTAAGTTTTGTTTCACATCAACGTGTATATCCTTGCCTAGTGACTCTGTTGAGTTTTGTTTCAATCAAAGTGTATACCCTGCCTAGGACTCTGTTGAGTTTTGTTTCAAATCAAAGTGTATATCCTGCCTACTGCAGTTGAGTTTTGTTCAATCAAAGTGTATATCCTGCCTAGTGACTCTGTTGAGTTTTGTTTCAATCAAAGTGTATATCCTGCCTATGACTCTGTTGAGTTTGTTTCAATCAAATGTATATCCTGCCTAGTGACCTGTTGAGTTTTGTTTCAATCAAAGTGTATATCCTGCCTAGTGACTCTGTTGAGTTTTGTTTCAATCAAAGTGTATATCCTGCCTAGTGGCTCAGTTGAGTTTTGTTTCAATCAAAGTGTATATCCTGCCTAGTGCTCTGTTGAGTTTTGTTTCAATCAAAGTGTATATCCTGCCTAGTGGCTCTGTTGAGTTTTGTTTCAATCAAAGCGTATATCCTGCCTAGTGACTCAGTTAGTTTTGTTTCAATCAAAGTGTATATCCTGCCTAGTGACTCTGTTGAGTTTTGTTTCAATCAAAGTGTATATCCTGCCTAGTGGACTCTGTTGAGTTTTGTTTCAATCAAGTGTATATCCTGGCTAGTGCTCTGTTGAGTTTTGTTTCAATCAAAGTGTATATCCTGCCTAGTGGCTCTGTTGAGTTTTGTTTCAATCAAAGTGTATATCCTGCTAGTGGCTCTGTTGAGTTTTTGTTCAATCAAAGTGTAATTCCTGCCTAGTGGCTCTGTTGATTTTGTTTCAATCAAAGTATATCCTGCCTAGTGACTCTGTTGAAGTTTTTGCGCATGACATTTTTGTAAAATTATGTTTCCGCTTCAACTACCATCCCTAAAATGTCATTAGAAATGTGGAGGTGATTCAGCTTTGATCATACTTTACTAAACGAACACCATTGTGAGAAGTCATAATCTTCTATTTATAAGAAGAAGAAGAAGAGGTGATGAGCAGGAATATTAGACATAGGCAACAGATCTTGATGAGTGTTATTTTAAACGATTGGAGGGTCTGTAACGGCAGCCTTCCTCCTCTTCACGAGAAGAGAAGGTGTAGCAAGGATCGGACCAACACGCAGCGTAGCCAGTGCTCAACATGTTTAATTACGAAACTGTGAACACTTACAAATAACAAAATAATAAATGTGGCAAACCGATACAGCCCTATCTGGTGCAGAGAAAACACAAAGACAGGAAACAACCACCCACAAACCCCAACACAAAACAAGCCACCTATATATGATTCCCAATCAGAGACAACACAAAACACCTGCCTCTGATTGGGAACCATATTAGGCCAAACATAGAAACAGACAAACTAGACACACAACATAGAATGCCCACCCAGCTCACGTCCTGACCAACACTAAAACAAGCAAAACACACAAGAACTATGGTCAGAACGTGACAGGGTCCTTCGTGGTTCTACAAGGACAGCGCTAAATAAACGTTGATTTGATCAGCTTGGACACATGGCTACAATATACCCTATTACGGAAAAAAAGAAAACAGAGGGGAACTATCAATTCATAGAATTTATTTGCATAGATTGAATCAATAAATAAATTGACAAAGTAGTGAACATAAATCATTACTATGTAGAATTGTAGGAAATATGTTTTAAAACAGCCATAAAAGTAATATTTTGGTGTTGTGTACTCACACATCATTACCTCCAATTTGGGCAATTTCCATTTTCCCACCCCGACATAGCCTACTAAGCTAGAATGGGCCCTGCGTCTCAACCAATAGTCAATGTAGGCTAAATATCCCAAGCAGGGCTGCAGCAACTTCCAGACAGGGTCAGGCTCTTGGGCTTTGCGGTGGCCACTCTGGTTTGGGTGTCCTCGGCGGAACGGTGTCGCTGATAGATGGTTACATATCATTCTGGGTTCCACTGCGCAAGAGCAGGTCGGTGGAGTTTTATGAACATCAACACAGACACGGTTAATATAAAAAAGATTGTTCAATGTTCTAATGTTCTTAACTTGGCAAGCCTCCAACAGGCCTCTGAAGTGCACACGTAGCCTAACGTTCTTCATCATTGGCCAAAGAGAAGACAGGGAAGAAACCACCATTGCCTACATCTAGGCTGCTGTAGCCTACATATTTATTTGTTTTGTCATTCTGTCGTTTTTATGAAATTTGAATTGATCAGAATACATTTTCCATGTATTCTCTTTTTTTTTTTTTAAGTGAGGGAGTGTCGCGCTCCCCCAGCACTACACACCTGCTTACTTGTGTACAGTGCTATTTCATCAATATATATTTTTTTTATGTTTTGCCAAAAGTAGTGCACCCCCCTTCCCCTACTTCCTGCAGCTATGCCCAAACCCTAAAGTGAACCATCATAATGTGAGCTACTGCCAGAACAGTCCAGGAGGACAGTAGAGGATTTAGAGGCAAAATAAAGCACTGTTGATCCGACCCTTTAGTTATCAAACTCACTGGCCTGCATCCTTATTTGTCCCAAGAGAGAAGATAAAAGACTAACAGCTGGAAACATGTGATTCAAACTAAAAGCTGTCAGTCCAATTCAGTGCCATGTCAGTGGTAATTGGCCTGGTTGTTGAGGAGTCGCTTCAATGCTGGTCTCAAAAAGCTGAGAGACAGACAGTTAGACATCAATCTTACATGGTAATGGTAAAGGTATCATATTATAAAAGGGCAAATAGCCTGAACCAAGATTGGACATAATTAATAGCTTAGAGTATTTCAATAGAAATCAATGAGCCATAACATTAGATCACACCCACATCATTATCTACAGGGCATTTAGCATATCAATAAAAACGGAATCAAATCAAAGCAAATTTATTTATAAAGCCTTTTCTACATCAGCCGATGTCACAAAGTGCTGTACAGAAACCCAGCCTCAAACCCCAAACAACAAGCAATGCAGATGTAGAAGCACGGTGGCTAGGAAAAACTCCCTAGAAAGGCCAGAACCTAGGAAGAAACCTAGAGAGGAACCAGGCTCTGAGGGGTGGCCGGCCCTCAATCACCAAAGTTAAACATGAATATCACATATTAACATGTTATTATCCAAGACCTTGGGCAATTACTGCAACCAGAATGTGAGACAAACAAAGTCATGCTTCCTGTAATGGTGGGCCACCCGTCATTCTGGAGGTTGGCTTTGTGGCAAGGAAATTATATCGTTGTACATCCTGTGACTTGGCACGTCTGATAGCACGGCCAGCTTGCCCTTTCCAACATAATGAAAAAACTGTTGTTATGTGAAATCTAATGGAAAAGATAATTGGATTATTGAGAGAGGACACCATTTCTAATATTATCGAGGACTTCTTTCACTGCAACCAATGGCTGCTCTGGCTGACTTTTGAGAGTCGTTTACTGTTTGCCAGAAGAGACATCAGTAATGAAAGGTTGACTTTCTTACCTTTTACAATATGTACTTTGCTACAGTAGCAGGAAGTAGAATGATAGAAATTAGAAAGTGTGAATTAAGGTATCAAAATCAGATTCATTATCTGTAGTTGATGGTACACCCAAGTTATAAATAAATCCAGATGACTAAAACTGTACTGTGAATGCTAAACAACTTAGTATACCTAATGGAAAACYTAAGTTATTTAGCAATGTGATTTGGTGTTTGCATTCTATCAGGGGTTCTACCACACTGATTTGCACTGAATAATGCTAATGCTAAGAAGTAGCTAGCTAAATAAACAAACACAAATCCTGTGTTGATGGCATGAATTTAAATTCATTTACATTAATTTATGAGTAATTGTTTGAAACGGTGCGTTTATATCTAACGACTGAACATTATTTGAAAGACAAGACAGTATAATAAAAAGAAAACACAAAATCCAGTTGGCTTTCAAGACATGTTTTGCTGCTCAAATGCTGTGTCAAAAACACACAAAAAATGTGGTCCCTCTTCTGCTTCAGCGAGGTATTTTAATCAAATCGACCATAAATGCAAATATTTATTTTACCCTCCCTGCATCTCAACTGTGTGCATCTATTTAAATGTAAATGAGACGGCTTCCTCATCTTTTACTTCAATGAGGTCTCCACTCCTTTTCAATTTGATGGTGACTGTTGATCCTGACTATAGTTTGTCCAAGTCTGTTTTATCCATTTCACGGTGAGCTCTTGTTAAATCTAATCTGATCCATGTATCAAAACAGACCACTGCTGTTCATTTAATACACAAACTGTTGCACTCCACACCTCCCACAGTGCTTCAAGACCCTGCATTTATTCTTTTCACAAAGTAGCAAACTAGAAGAAGCTCACATCTTTATCTTATTACTCTTACTCCCGGGTGGTGCAGCGGTCTAAGGCACTGCATCTCAGTGCTAGAGGCGTCACTACAGACCCTGGTTTGATTCCAGGTTGTATCACAAGCGGACGTGATTGGGAGTCCCATAGGGCGGGGCACAATTGACCCATTGTCGTCCGGGTTAGGGTTTGGCCGTGGTAGGCCGTTGTTTTAAATAAGAATTTGTTCTTAATTGACTTGCCTAGATAAATAAAGGTAAAATATATATATATATAAAAAAAGACCTCTCAGAACCCAACAAACACAGGGCGATAAACTTGAGGACGCTATTCAATCAAAACCTGTATTCGAGTTTCTGGTTTCAGGCAAAGCACTCTGAGAATACATGTTTGGCTTAATTTAATCAACAAATACAATGTTTATTACTATATAGCAATATGAAGGAGGTTTGTTTGAGGCTATAGACAGATATCAATAGGTGTGTTTGAGGCTATGGACAGATCTCAACAGGTTTGTTTGAAGATATGGACATGTCTCAACAGGTTTGTTTGAAGATATGGACATGTCCTCAACAGGTTTGTTTGAGGATATGGACACGTCTCAACAGGTTTGTTTGAAGATATGGACATGTCTCAACAGGTTGTTGTTGAAGATATGGACATGTTCAACAGGTTTGTTTGAGGATATGGAATCACGGTTCTCTAACAGTTTGTTTGAAGATATGGACATGTCTCAACAGGTTTGTTTGAGGATATGGACACGTTTCAAACAGGTTTTGATTGAGGATATGGACACGTCTCCTAACAGGTTTGTTTGAGGATATGGACACGTTCTCAACAGGTTTGTTTCAGGATATGGACACGTCTCAACAGGTTTGTTTCAGGATATGGACACGTCTCAACAGGTTGTTTGAGGATATGGACAGATCTCAAACAGGTTTGTTTGAGGATATGGACACGTTTCAACAGGTTTGTTTGAGGATATGGACACGTCTCAACAGGTTTGATTGAGGATATGGACACGTCTCAACAGGTTTGTTTGAGGATATGGACACGTTTCAACAGGTTTGTTGAGGATATGGACACGTTTCAACAGGTTTTGTTTGAGGATAGGACACGTCTCAACAGGTTTTGTTTTGAGGATATGGACACGTCTCAACAGGTTTGTTTGAGGATATGGACCACGTCTCAACAGGTTTGTTTGAGGCTATGGACACGTCTCAATAGGTGTGTTGAGGCTATGGACAGATCTCAACAGTTTGTTTCAGGATATGGACACGTCTCACAGGTTTGTTTCAGGATATGGACACGTCTCAACAGGTTTGTTTCAGGATATGGAAACGTCTCAACAGGTTTGTTTCAGGATATGGCACGTCTCAACAGGTTTGTTTGAGGATTATGGACACGTCTCAACAGGTTTGTTTGAGGATATGGACACGTTCAACAGGTTTTGTTTGAGGTTATGTAACACAACAAAAAGCTCATTATCATTCTGCTAAAGGTGGCATTGTGCACACTTGGAGGGAATAACGGTGAATATGGAATGTGCCTAGTACATATGTCTCATTTAAGGACTTGAGATGGAAGGCAGTACATGAACAGATCGATAAGTACATGAGATCTAACCTGCGTTGATTGTGTATTAACCCTCTGCGCCCGACTCATTCATCATCATTCTCTCTAACCTGAGGCGCAGCGTGACATTGATTTGCCTCACACAGAGTAATGAGCTGCTTCTTGTTTCATTAACAATGATATAAATGACTATTGTCCTGAAACATTGATCACTAGGTGAATAATGCAGAGGATATGTGCCATAAGGCCGCCTGTTCAGGAAAAACAGGACCGCCTGTTGGGGAAAAATACTTGAGGTACTGTTGTTTCCTAGGTGATCTATAACAGTTGTTGTTGTTTCCTAGGTGATCTATAACACTTGTTGTTCCAAGGGGATCTATAACAGTTATTGTTGTTGTTTTCCTAGGTGATCTATAACAGTTGTTGTTGTTTTTCCTAGGTGATCATAACAGTTGTGTGTTCCTAGGTGATATATAACAGTTTGTTGTTTCCTAGGTGATCTATAACAGTTTGTGTTGTTCCTAGGTTGATTCTATAACAGTTGTTGTTTCCTAGGTGATCTATAACAGTTTGTGTTGTTTTCCTAGGTGATCTATACAGTTTGTTGTTTCCATAGGTGATCTATAACAGTGTTGTTGTTGTTTTCCTAGGTGATCTATACAGTTGTTGTTTCCTAGGTGATCTATACAGTTTTGTTGTTGTTTTCCTAGGTGATCTATAACACTTGTTGTTGCTGTTCCTAGGTGATCTATAACACTTGTTGTTTTCCTAAGTTTGTGTATTCTAACAGTTGTTGTTGTTATTTCTTAGTTATTCTTATAACAGTTTGTTTGTTGTTGTTGTTTTTCCTAGGTGATCTATACACTTGTTTGTTGTTATTTCTTAGTTGATCTTTAACAGTTGTTGTTGTTTCCTAGGTGATCTATTACACTTGTTGTTGTTGTTTTCCTAAGTGGTCTATAACTGTCACGTTCTTGACCATATGTTCTTGTGTGTGTTTACTTGTTTTAGTGTTGGTTCAGGACGTGAGCTGGGTGGCATTCTATGTTCTGTGTCTAGTTTGTCCAGTTCTATGTATGCCTGATTATGGTTCTCAATTCAGAGGCAGTGTTTTGTCATTGTCTCTTTGTATCTCAGGAAGAAACCGTTACTAATAACAGTTGTTGTTTCCTAGGGGATCTGTATACAGTTATTGTTGTTTGTTTTCCTAGTGATCTATAACAGTTGTGTTGTTGTTGTTTCCTAGGGTGATCTATAACAGTTGCTGTTGTTGTTTCCTAGGTGATCTATAACAGTTGTTTGTTGTTGTTTCCTAGGTGTATTCCTAGGTATATACAGTTGTTGTTGTTTGTTTCCTAGGTGATCTATAACAGTTGTTTGTTGTTGTTTCCTAGGTGATCTATAACAGTTGTTGTTGTTGTTTCCTAGGTGATTTCTATAAACAGTTTGTTTGTTGTTGTTGTTTCCTAGGTGATCTATAACAGTTGTTGTTGTTGTTTCCTAGGTGATCTATAACAGTTGCTGTTGTTGTTTCCTAGGTGACTATCGTCCTTTTGTGGTATCTGTCATATGTTGAGTACAGTATATCTGGCACTCTGTCTCGAATGTTTGTCCTGCTGCCTACATTTTGGTTTGCAGTGAAGAAAAAAAGGAAAACCTGTTTTGCACGGTTTGCACTCAATGACAAATTGCAGAGGATCGAATTTCCATACCTGAAACACCCTCATTCACCAAACGGAGAGGAGACATCTGCTTGCACTTCTGAACTGGTTCAGTTTGCATAAAAGATACTGAAATAAATTAGTGACTCTATGGAAAAGAGACAGTCAGGCTGAGGTAATGTTTAGAGTTCGGATTCTCTCCGTAGGGGAAGTAGCAACTTACCGTTGGCACTAGCATCAGGATGCACAGTCAATAATAAAGTTATATTATAAAACTTTTAAACATCCTGCCATTTTAGGATGGTTTTCAATATTTATTTTTGCCCCAGACCTTTGCTCCTCTTTGGCTTTACCTGAACATTGTTCCTCGTCTTTCCTTCTCTCCTTTCTTGCTCTCTCTCTCTCCTCCCTCGTTCTTCCTTTCTCAGGCTCAACACAGATGGTGCTCATTAATATAGAAAGCCAGCCCTTCACCCTTTTGTGTTTGAGAGAGAGAAAAAGAGTGAGTGGAAAAAGGCTCCAGTGAATGAGAATCAGCTGGCTGAACACAGAATCAATTAGCTGCAAATTGTCTTGCTTCTATTAATTATGCTAAAATCTGTGTTAAATTAAGAAAATGTACATTGCAAACAGAATGTATGGTACCACTGGTACCATACCACTGGGCTATGTGTCCTGAAGTTAAAGAAAGGTGGGAGTGCACTGGCCTGCGAAGCAAAGGTTGTGTTCCAGGGATTGTTTCGCGCAAGAGGGGAGGAAAGTTCAAAAGAAAACATGCTTGTCATCAATCTTTTACTACACTAGTGTTAAACATGGTTTCAACCGATCTTGCTTAAGCACCATGCAATGCATACAGTCTTGCATGTGATGTAAACATTTGATGCTTTTCTTATCATAATTGCCATGTTATGTTTAATATTTGCCCATTGACACAAATGCTTTGAATGTGAAATCATCATAGATGTAATGGCGATTGCTAAGGAAGGTTGACATACTGTATGTTGATGTGTCCATACTGTATGTTGATGTGTCCATACTGTATGTTGATGTGTCCATACTGTATGTTGATGCGTCCATACTGTATGTTGATAATTCCATACTGTATGTTGATGCGTCCGAGCCAATGTCGTTCAATAACTGGATGGTTACATTGTGTGGTGACCTGGATTACAGGAAATGAGTTTTAATGCGATTTAAAACAATATACTTTCAGACATGTCTAATCATGGCTCAAGAGCTTTGTTGGAGTCCTATGATGTCATTTCAGAGACCATAAATTGGTAAAAACGATACTGTGCAACAGCTATCGAAATTACAGTACTTTGTCACCTCACCTGGTCGGTTTTTAGCCTGCCAGGATTCACCATGAAACAACCCGTCGTAGAGAAGAACTCTGGCGCTTGGTATTTTCCTAGCTTAAGATTGCGAGTCACGATTTGGCTCTGAGTGAGCTATGATAGTGGTTGTGTGTTATCTTGTTAGGTGACACCTGGGGTGCAATCTCTTGGCAAAGTAGCGCTGTTGAAGTAGCTCACACTGGGGGCTTGATAGGGCCTCAGCTGTTGGCTGTTTGATTGTGGAAAGGTCAAGCAGTGCTTTGTGGAGGCATCTCATGGGCCCCCTGTTTGGAGGATGGGAACGTAGGAGAGACACTTCAACGGAAAGAAAACAGAGATGAGGACTGTTAGAGGAGAAGAAAGTGCAGGAGCAAAGGATAAGTAATCAGTCTGTGTTTTTTCATTAAGAGTTCCCCAAGGAACTTCAATGTCCTGCTGCTATAAAATGGTGATTCTACTTCATCTGGTAATTGGCCAAGAGGGGGTTATCTTTATATCTTTGGTGTTTGTTTACCACTTTCTCCAGGCTTGCCAATTCATATTCTTCTCATGGTTAATGAAGCCACGAACAAACCTGCTTAGAATGTTATCAATGGACATTTTAAATGTACCTGTGCTGGATGCGCACATTGAGAACATGAGAAGGAAATCTTATCATGGAGAACGGATGAGAGGCCCGCGGTGAAACAGTTGTGCTAGTCCATTAGCATTGCAATACTACAATAACCGGAGACAGCGGAGGGCCATTGAGATTGCTCCATTAGCCCTTAAAAACTGGGTTAATATCCTCCAACTGTGATTACTATTGTGATTACAGGAGTTACATTTGAATGCCAAGGGCCCACGGGGCTGAATCCAAACGTTGGCCTCGATTCAATCAGATTCATGCTAGCCTACACCAGCATAGCTTGTGTTTTGATGGTGTCGGAGGTGGAACTGCATTAGAGCTGTCATCTCCACAAACAGCTTCCGGAATTAAAGCTGTCGTGACCATTGCCATTGGCTGCATGGAGTTGCATTAGTATGCAGKCGTGTTTACAAGTTGGAACACTGGAATGTGTGATGTAATCTACACCTTGATTAGGCTGATAGAAACCCTCATTATTTCCATCAATAATGATTTTCAATTTGACAAGAGCAGCTGCTCACCAATCTGACATCTCCAACGCAGTAACACCACCGGCACCAAAACATCAGCTATGCGGGTGTTGGCTATCGCAMGTTAACACTTGATCTGATTGAATCTAGGCCTTGAACTTTGAGCTCGTAACTCACACTTTTGCTTGAGTCATACATGTGTGTATCTTTTGTGAGAGAAAAAATCTAGGCCTCATAAAACAGTTATTATAGAAAAATCTAATTCTCACAGAACCCCACATGAGATGCATTCACAACGTCTATAGGTGGTATGACAAGGTTGCATGAGGGGTAATGGCATGGTCCTTTGGAAATGGTCAATGTAGACGTGACTGTCTTGGGGTGTATTGAAAGTACAAAGCAGAATGTCATGCCTCTGTTCCATTCACTCTCTGCCAACACCATTACCTGGCTGGAGGCTTCAGAAAACAGATAGCAGCGAGAGACACCCAGCTATTTACAGGGTAGAAATGGAAAATACGAGAAATGGTAGAGAAACCCCATGTCAATGCACCCTCAATTATCCCATCTCCTCTTTATCAGTCTCCCCAGGTTACCCGTTTTTGCCTCAGCATGAGGTACCTGCAGCATTCACTGCTATCAAACCCCATTTCCTCCACCATCTTTTCTAACAACCACCATTCCAGTCCTTCCCATCTTCTCTGACAGAACAGGAATGGGTCAAATCATGGAGGGACTAGTGCTGGGTATTAGGTAGAGTCAGTCTGCTCTAATGGGGATGCAAGATGACATTGACGGAGAAGGGCAACATCTTACGGGTTCCAACCCGACTTTGGTATTTACTGACGGTTTTTCATGTTTTCTTTACTTTTTTTGTACAAAAAGTTCATACTGTTATCACACATGACCACCAAGCACTTCTGGACATCAGGTAGACAGTGACAGTACTAACCTCGATTTCGACTTCAAATCTAACTTCAACTCCATTCTGTTGTTCATACCGGACCCCATTCATTTGTTTCATGGGCTACCAAAACCCTGCAGGCGTGCCGACATCCTGGTGAGATTAAGATGAAGAGAATATCGTCCCGCACTCCCCTCCGTTCTATTGGCAAATGCCCAGTCACTGGAGAATAAGATGGATTAGATTAATTTGAGATTCTCCTATCAGAGAGACTTGAAAAGCTGCAATATTATATGCCTTACAGAGACGTTGTCACGTTCCTGACCTATTTCTGTTAGTTTGTTGTATGTGTTAGTTGGTCAGGACGTGAGTTTGGGTGGGCATTCTATGTTTTCTGTTTCTATGTTGGTTTAGGGTTGCCTGGTATGGCTCTCAATTAGAGGCAGGTGTTTGGCGTTTCCTCTAATTGAGAGTCATATTTAGGTAGGTTGTTTCACAGTGTTCGTTGTGGGTGGTTGTCTCCTGTGTCAGTGTTTGTCGCACCATACGGGACTGTCTCGGTTTTTGTAGTCTGTTCCTGTTCGTGAGTTCTTCGTGTTTATTGTAAGTTCCATGTCCAGGTCTGTCTACATCGTTTTGTTATTTTGTTAATTATTCAAGTGTATTTCGTTTTCGTGTTTTTCCGTCTTTACTTTAATAAATCATTATGTCTTCACAATCCGCTGCATTTTGGTTCAATCCCTGCTCCCATCTTCATCCGAAGAGGAGGAGGAAAACCGTTACAGACGTAGCTGGATGACTATATACGTAGAACTCAGTGGTTTCTCCATGCAGCGGCACAATCAGATGAAAGTGGCCTCAGGCAAGTCCAAAAGAGGGGTGTGCATAGACGACATCGTCCCCACAGTGACTATACGAACATATCCAAACCAGGCAATATCCAAATGGGCTAAAGGCTAGAGCTAGCACTTACAAGGAAGAGGACACAGAAATGGACACATACAAGAAAGCATGCTACGACCTCCGACGAGACATCAAACGTGCAAAAGGACAATATAGGAAGAAGGTGGAATCCTATTACACCAGCTCCAACGCTTGTCGTATGAGGCAGGGCTTGCAGACGATAATGGATTACAAAACGTAAACCAAGCCGTGACATGCCCAATGATGCAGAACTCCCAAAGGAATATAACACTGCTTCGAGGAATACAACACCGTGCCTTGCATGAAAGCCCCTGTTGTTCCAGATGACCATGTGATCTCCATCTCTGTGGCCAATGTGAGTAAAACATTTAAACAAGCAAGACAGAATACAAGGGCGTATTCTCAAAGCAAGCACAGACCAGCTGGCAAGTGTCTTCATGGACATTTTCAAACTCTCCTTGTCCCAGTCTGTAATCTCAACATGTTTCAAGCTGACCACCATTGTCCCTGTTCCCAAGAACACCAAGATTATCTGCCTAAATGACTATCGCCCTTTAGCACTCATATCTATAATTAGGAAGTGCTTTGAAAGTCTGGTCATGACACACACCAACACCATCATCCTAGACAACCTGGATCCACTCCAATTCGCATACCGCCCCAACAGATCCGCAGATGATGCAATCTCAATTGCACTGCACACTGCCCTCTCCCACCTGGACAAGAGGGGAAATAACTATGTGAGAATGCTATTCATAGACTACAGCTCAGCGTTCAACACCATAATGCCCTTCAAGCTCATCACAAAGCTGGGGACCTTAGGACTGAACACCTCCCCACATGAAAAAATACTATAGTGTATACTATGGTAGGAATACTATAGTATTCAATGTAGTGTTTACTGTGATATGGTGTAGTATTTACAGTTTACTATAGTGTAAATACTGAAGTAAAAAAAGTGTTGTTTATACTACAGTAATTACTGTAGTGTTTTTATAGACTGTAGTATATTGTAGTATTTACTGTAGTGTTTTTAGGGCATTATTGTATAATTTACAAAAGTGTTTTTTATTTATTATTGTTAACATAGAATTCGGCGGCTTTCTACTTGAGGAAAGCTACTGAAGAAATACTAAAAGAGCACATTTGACAGAATCTGTAGATAGGTAGGTGTTCTAAACGGAGAGTTCAGAGCTTCTGTTCTTTTCTATAACCTGTAGGGAACACAATACAGTGCCTTCGGAAAGTATTCAGACCCCTTGACTTTTTCCACATTTTGTTGTGTTACAACCTTATTTTAAAATGGATTAAATCATTTCCCCTCCTCATGAATCTAAACACAATACCCCATAATGACATCACAATACCCCATAATGACATCACAATACCCCATAATGACAAAGCAAAAACATTTTTTTAGAAAACCCCCCCGAAAATATTACATTTCCATAAGTATTCAGACACTTTACTCAGTACTTTGTTGAAGCACCTTTGGCAGCGATTACAGCATTGAGTCTTCTTGGGTATGACGCTACAAGCTTGGCACATCTGTATTTGGGGAGTTTCTCCCATTCTTCTCTGCAGATCCTCTCAAGCTCAACTCCGGGCTCTGGCTGGCCCTCTCAAGGACATTCAGAGGAATATCCCAAAGCCACTCCTGCATTGTCTTGGATGTGTGCTTAGGGTCATTGTCCTGGTGGAAGGTGAACCTTCGGCCCCAGTCTGAGGTCCTGAGCGCTCTGGAGCAGGTTTTCATCAAGGATCTCTCTATACTGCTCCGTTCATCTTTGCCTTGATTCCGACTAGTTTCCTGTCCCTGCCGCTGAAAAACATCCCCACAGCATGATGCTGCCACCACCATGCTTCACCGAAGGGATGGTGCCAGGTTTTCTCCAGATGTGGCGCTTGACGTTCAGGCCAAAGAGTTCAATCTTGTTTTCATCAGACCAGAGAATCTTGTTTCTCATGGTCGGAGTCTTAAAGTGCCTTTTGGCAAACTCCAAACGGGCTGTCATGTGCCTTTTACTGAGGAGTGGCTTCCGTCTGGCCACTCTACCTTAAAGGCCTGATTGGTGGAGTTCTGCAGAGAAGGTTGTCCTTCTGGAAGGATCTCCCATCACCACAGAGGAACTCTAGAGCTCTGTCAGAGTGACCATAGGGTTCTTGGACATATCCCTAACCAAGACCCTTCTCCCCCGATTGCTCCGTTTGGCCGGATGGACAGTTCTAGGAAGAGTCTTGGTGGTTCCGAACTTTTTCCATTTAAGAATGATGGAGGCCACTGTGTTCTTGGGGACATTCAATGCTGCAGAAATTGGTACCCTTCCACAGATCTGTGCCTCAATACAATCCTGTCTCGGAGCTCTACGGACAATTCCTTCGACCTCATGGCTTGGTTTTTGCTCTGAAATGCACTGTCAAATGTGGCACCTTATATAGACAGGTGTGTGCCTTTCCAAATCATGTCCAATCAATTGAATTTACCACAGGTGGACTCCAATCAACTTGTAGAAACATCTCAAGAATGATCACTGGAAACAGGATGTACATGAGCTCAATTTCGAGCCATAATTTGAAAATGTCATGGGGTCTAAATACTTTCCAAAGGCACTGTATGAGCTATATTTGGCATGTAGGTTTCTCACTTACGAGTGGCACACACATATGGGGGAGGAGAATAGGTAGGGTATATGCAAATTCAATACTGTAGTTTTTACTAAAGTTAAAATGTAGTGTTTTTACGGACTGTAGTGTACAATTCTGTACTAAGTACTACACTTGATCGAGGGATACTACAGTGTGTATTCTACAGTATTCTATAGTATTCTGTAGCATAGTATTCAACAGTATACTACAGCTTACTACAGAATTCTAGGAAGTACTGTAGTATTCTATAGTGAACTGTAGTATATTTTATGTAGGTCTCTGCAACTGTATCCTGAACTTCCTGACGGGCCGGCCCCAAGTGGTGAAGGTAGGCAACAACACCTCCACTATGCTGACCCTCAACATGGTGGCCTCTCAGGGGTGTCCCCTCCTGTACTCCCTGTTCACCCATGACTGCGTGTCCATGCACAACTCCAACCCCATCATCAAGTTTGCTGATGACACATCACCAACAAACTATCATGGTCCAAGCACACCAAGACAGTCGTAAAGAGGGCACGACAAAACCTATTCCCCCTCAGGAGACTGAAAAGATTTGGGTCCTCAGATCCTGAAAAAGTTCTACAACTGCACCATCGAGAGCATCCTGACGGGTTGCATCACCACCTGGTATGGCAACTGCTTGGCCTCCGACCACAAGGCACTACAGAGGGTAATGCGTACGGCCCAGTACATCACTGGGGCCAAGCTTCCTGCCATCCAGGAACTCTATACCAGGCYGTGTCAGAGGAAGGCCCAAYAAATTGTCAAGGACTCCAGCCACCCTAGTCATAGACTGTTCTCTCTGCTACCGCACAGAAAGCGGTACCGGAGCTCCGAGTCTAGGWCCAAAAGGCTTCTCAACAGCTTCTACCCCCAAGCCATAAGACTGCTGAACAGCTAATCAAATGGCTACCCAGACTATTTGCATTGCCCCTCTTTTTTACGCTGCTGCTATTCTCTGTTTATTATRTATGCATATTCACTTTAACTCTACCTACATGTACAGTTGAAGTCGGAAGTTTACATACGCCTTAGCCAAATACATTTAAACTCAGTTTTTCACAATTCCTGACATTTAATCCTAGTAAAAATTCCCTGTCTTAGGTCAGTTAAGATCACCACTTTATTTTAAGAATGTGAAATTTCAGAATAATGGTAGAGAGAATGATTTATTTCAGCTTTTATTTCTTTCATCACATTCCCAGTGGGTCAGAAGTTTACACACACTTGATTAGTATTTGGTAGCATTACCTTTACATTTAACTTGGGTCAACTGTTTCAGGTAGCCTTCCACAAGCTTCCCACAATAAGTTGGGTGAATTTTGGCCCATTCCTCCTGACGGAGCTGGTGTAACCGAGTCAGGTTTGTTGGCCTCCTTGCTCGCACACGCTTTTTCAATTCTTCCCACACATTTTATATAGGATTGAGGTCAGGGCTTTGTGATGGCCACTCCAATACCTTGACTATGTTATGCTTAAGCCATTTTGCCACAACTTTGGAAGTATGCTTGGGGTCATTGTCCATTTGGAAGACCCATTTGCGACCAAGCTTCAACTTCCTGACTGATGTCTTGCTTCAATATATCCACATAATTTTCCTGCCTCATGATGCCGTCTATTTTGTGAAGTGCACCAGTCCCTCCTGCAGTAAATCACCCCCACAACATGATGCTGCCATCCCCGTGCTTTACGGGATGGTGTTCTTCGGCTTGCAAGCATCACCCTTTTTCCTCCAAACATAACGACAGTCATTATGGCCAAACAGTTCTATTTTTGTTTCATCAGACCAGAGGACATTTCTCCAAAATGTACGAACTTTGTCCTCATGTGCAGTTGCAAACCGTAGTCTGGCTTTTTTATGGCGGTTTTGGAGCAGTGGCTTCTTCCTTGCTGAGCGGCCTTTCAAGTTATGTCGATATAGGACTCGTTTTACTGTGGATATAAATACTTTTGTACCTGTTGCCTCCAGCATCTTCACAATGTCTTTTGCTGTTGTTCTGGGATTGATTTGCACTTTTCGCACCAAAGTACGTTCATCTCTAGGAGACAGAATGCATCTACTACCTGAGCGGTATGATGACTGAGTGGTCCCATGGTGTTTATACTTGRGTACTATTGTTTGTACAGATGAACGTGGTACCTTCAGGCATTTGGAAATTGCTCCCAAGGATGAACCAGACTTGTGGAGGTCTACAATTTGTTTTGACTGATTTATTTTGATTTTCCCATGATGTCAGGTGAAGAGGCACTGAGTTTGAAGGTAGGCCTTGAAATACATCCACAGGTACACCTCCAATTGACTCAAATTATGTCAATTAGCTTATCAGAAGCTTCTAAAGCCATGACATCATTTTCTGGAATTTTCCAAACTGTTTCAAGGCACCGTCAACTTAGTGTCTTTAAACTTCTGACCCACTGAAATTTTGACACAGTGAATTATAAGTGAAATAACCTTTCTGTAAACAATTTTTGGAAAATMTACTTGTGTCATGCACAAAGTAGATGTCCTAAACGACTTGCAAAACTATAGTTTGTTAACAAGAAATTTGTGGAGTGGTTGAAAAAATAGTTTTAAGAACTCGAATCTAAGTGTATGTAAACTTCCAACTTCAACTGTATATATTACCTCGACTAACCGGTGCCCCCGCACATTGACTCTGTACCGGTACCCCCTGTATATAGCCTATTGTTATTTTACTGCTGCTCTATAATTATTTGTTACTTTTATTTCTTATTTTTTACTTACCTATTTTTCTTAAACTACATTGTTGGTTAATGGCTTGTAAGTAAACATTTCACTGTAAGGTCTGTTGTATTCGGCGCATGTGACAAATACAATTTGATTTGATTTGGTAGGTGTGATCACCGACTGCGATGAAACAGCCTACACCGAGGATGTCAGAGACAACAACCTTTCCCTCAACGTCAGTAAGACGTACGAGCTGATCGTGGAATACAGGAGAAAGAGAGGKGAGCACGCCCCCATCAACATCGATGGGGTTATAGTGGAGCAGGTTGAGAGCTTCAAGTTCCTTATTATCCACATCCCTAAGGACTTAACATGGTCCACACACCCCCGCACAGTCGTGAAGAGGGGACGACAGCGCCTCTTCCCCTACAGGAGGCTAAAAAGATTTGGCAATGGCCCTCGGGCCCTCAAAAAGTTATACAACTGCACCATCGAGAGCATATTGTCTGGTTGCATCACCGCTTAGTATGGCAAATGCACCGCCCTCGCTCGCTCGCAAAGCGCTACAGAGGGTGGTACGGACAGCCCAGTACATCAATGGGGCCGAGCTCCCTGTCATCCAGGACCTCTATATAAGGCGGTGTCAGAGGAAGGCCCGAACAATTCTATTCTAAAAGATTCTAGCCACCCAACCCATAGACTGTTCACTCTGCTACCGTCCCGGAAAACAGTACTGGAGCATCAGTTCTTGGGCCAGCAAGCTCCGAGACAGCTTCTACACCCAAGTTGTAAGACTGGTAAATATTTAATTAAATGGTTACCTGGACTATCTGCACTTAGCCCCATCTTGCAATGATCTGTGCACACTCACAAGACTATATATACATATAACAACTCACTCACACTACACTGACACTCCACACAAAACTGACACATATTCACATACACTACACTACACACCACACACACACACACACACAACACAACCACACACACACACACACACACACACACACACACACACACACACACACACACACACACACACACACACACACACACACACAACACACACACACAATAGACACAACTAAAACACACATACACACACTTTAACACTCATCATTTGCTGCTGCTCTGTTCTTTATTTTACCCTATATTATCTGTCCTGATGTCTAGTCATTTACTCTTTTTTCATGTACATATCTACCTCAAATACCTTATTATTATCTATCCTGATGCCTAGTCACTTTAACCTGCCTTCATGTACATATCTACCTCAAATACCTTATTATTATCTATCCTGATGCCTAGTCACTTTAACCTGCCTTCAGTCATATCTACCTCAAATACCTTATTATTATCTTCCTGATGTCTAGTCACTTTAACCTGCCTTCATGTACATATCTACCTCAAATACCTTATTATTATCTATCCTGATGCCTAGTCACTTTAACCTGCCTTCATGTACATATCTACCTCAAATACCTTATTATTATCTATCCTGATTCCTAGTCACTTTACCCTGACTTCAGTACATATCTACCTCAAATACCTTATTATTATCTATCCTGATGCCACTCACTTTAACCTGCCTTCGATGTACATATCTACCTCAAATACCTTATTATTATCTATCCTGATGCCTAGTCACTTTACCCTGCCTTGATGTACATATCTACCTCAAATACCTTATTATATCTACCTGATACCTAGTCACTTTACCCTGCCTTCATGTACATATCTACCTCAAATACCTTATATTATCTATCCTGATGCCTAGTCACTTTACCGCTACTTCATGTACATATCTACCTCAAATACCTTATTATTATCTATCCTGATGCCTAGTCCACTTTACCCTGCTTCATGTACATATCTACCTCAAATACCTTATTACTTATCCATATGCCTAGTCACTTACCCTGCCTTCATGTACATATACCTCAAATACCTATTATTATCTATCCTGATGCCTAGTCACTTTACCCTGCCTTATGTACATACTACCTCAAATACCTTATTATTTTTCCTGATGCCTAGTCACTTTACCCTGACTTCATGTACATATAACCTCAAATACCTTATTATCTTCCTGATGCCTAGTCACTTTACCCTGACTTCATTACACATCTACCTCAAATACCTTATATTATCTATCTGATGCCTAGTCACTTTACCCTGCCTTCATGTACACATCTACCTCAAATACCTTATTATTATCTATCTCTGATGCCTAGTCACTTTACCCTGCCTTCATGTACACATCACCTCAAATACCTTATTATTATCTATCTCTGATTGCCTAGTCACTTTACCCTGCCTTCATGATATCACATATAACCTCAAATAACTTATTATATTATCCTATCCGTGATGCCTAGTCACTTTACCCTGCCTTCATGTACACATCTACCTCAAATACCTTATTATCTATCCTGATGCCTAGTCACATTACCCTGACTTCATGTACATATCTACCTCAAATACCTTATTATTATCTATCCTGATGCCTAGTCCCTTTACCCTGCCTTCATGTACATATCTACCTCAAATACCTTATTATTATCTATCCTGATGCCCAGTCACTGTACCCAGCCTTCATGTACATATCTCACTCAAGTACCTCATACCTCTGCACATTAATCTGGTACTGGTACTACAATACCTGTATATACCTCCATTCTTGTGTATTTTATTCCTCTTGTGTCACTATTTTTCTATTTATATAATTGTTTAACTCTGCATCGTTGGGAAGGGCTCTTAAGAAAGCGTTTCAAGGTAAAGTCTACACCTGATGCATTCCGTGTATGTGACAAATACAATTTGATTTGATTGGATTTCATTTCATTAACTATTTGTTTGTATTATATTATAGCATATATTACAATCTTAGAAAAAAAGGTGTTATCTAGAACCTTAAAGGGTTCTTCGGCTGTCCCCATAGGAGAACCCTTTGAAGAACCCTTTTGGGTTCCATGAAGAACCATTTCTCCAGAGGGTTCTACATGGAACCCAAAAGGGTTCTACCTGGAACCAAAAAGGGTTATCCTATGGGGACAGCCGAAGAACCCTTTCGGAACCCTTTTTTTAAAGAGTGAAGTCGTTATCATTTAAGGCATTTGAGGGAACTTGAATCACGGCAAAGTATTTATCATTCTATAATCCCTCCAAATGCATTTGCATATTCCTCCAGGACAGCTGATTTCATGAGATATAGAAAGCTCTCTCTTGTCTCTTTGAGAGAGATGAGTCAATCCTACACCAGTCAGAGCAGCTCTTTGGAAAGCGATGATGCAGTGACAGACAGAATCGAGTAAAAAGATTGAGATTTTAAAGCCAAAATCAAAGAGGCCACTTGTAGTGMAAGTTTTATTTGTTAAATTATTAAACACTGATTGATACATTCCTTAAATGATCTTCCCTCTGATCATTCACTAGAAGTCAATCGTCACAGGTCTGAAAGTCCATTCTTTGATTAAAATAGGTTTTATCCGAGGCTAAATCTTTTTTACTGTCATGCATCAGAGGGAAGAGAATAGTCAGAATCCATCATATTAACCAGGTGTCCATCCAACCTTTTTATGCATGTAAAGTACATTTCGGATATAAAATGTCATGACAGGCCTGATAGAAACAGGCCTGAAGTACATTTGTTGGTAGACTATTCAAATGTCGATAAAACAAAATATGCTAGACAAAGTGGGATCTTTTTGTGTCTGTAAAATTAATTATGCGAGAAATGGCTGTGGAAACGCTTTTATACGCAAATATTGATATAATAAGCATGATATGGGAGTAAAGTTGGGGTCACGTGATGACATGTTGTGTAGTTGTCCTACTACGACTTGGGAAGGCATGCAGTTTATTAGACTACAGATGAAATACATTGAACTTCACCAGGTGGGGATGAGCTTGATGCTCCTTTCCAATACATATAGATGGTTATATTCTGGTGACATGATGATCGATGTCTGGCTGCCGTTTGACAAATAAAACCCATACAACTATTCGGTACATGGGGATTTAACCGCAAAATACATGTCTTATGTGCACTACGTCATCACGCACAGCCTTTTATACACAACAAGTTCATTTGATGGAAACACATCTCTGGTGGGAAAATGCACATATTGTTTTTCTGCAGATTTTAGAATATTTGCATGAAAATCTGTCACCAATTGGATGGAAACCTAGCTACAGATCTTTGGAACAATCTTAAACCACCCCAGCTCTCTGTGAAGTTCCAGTTCTTAAATGCATGAACTGTTGAATGTTCTTTAACAAGTGTCCATTAATAAAATATATTTTTTTAAATCCATATGCAGACATTATTTTTATCAAATTGGCTTATCAACATTAGACTGCAATTTAGTTTAGGTAAAGACACTGTAAACAACGGCCGAGAGCGCATGTTTGATTGAAACAGCAGTTCTGAATACTTTGATGATGTATTCACTCTGTAGCCTACAGTATAGACATGTCACACTGTAAACCAGAGCTATATCCGCTATAGACAAAAAGCTTTATTTGTGTTTTTTCCATTTCCCCCATAGCTTTCCTTTGCCAAAACAAGAACATTTCATATGAAATCCAAACATGTTTTATCCACATTAAAACCAACTAAAAATAAATTGATCTGATAACCACACCATTGTTCTTCACTTTAAAAAAAAAGCATTACAGGACTACAAGTACCAGAATGCATTGTGATACAAGCAGGAAAACAACAACAACAATAGCAAACGACTGACTTCTCTGTTTGACTGCAGAGACTGGTACCCTCGTCGCTCTAATATTTGAAGGGTCTACAATATAATTTCATTTCACATATGAATAACTTCTGCTGCCTCTTTCAAAAGTAAAGTAAGAAATAACATGGAATAAAGTAAAATATAAAAGTTGTATTTTGCTCACTTTTCTCTGAAATGTAGTTTATTTCTGCGTTCATTCGGATGTTCTCGGCCAGCTCTCTGTAAATGGTCGGTCATGACCGGGGAGAGGAGTGTTCTATCACAAAGCCACAACATTACTCTCATACACTTCGGTCCCCCAGTCTTTTTTTGTGAAACGAAAAAGTCCATTTTGTAAAGCGGAAGTGCATCTGAGATTCCAAACTCCCACTGGAGTTTGTTTGGGGCCATTTCCATCCCCTTTAAGTGTACATGGAGGTCTGGCTCCCTTTCCATCACCTTTAAGTGTACATGGAGGTCTGGCTCCCTTTCCGTCACCTTTAAGTGTACATGGAGGTCTGGCTCCCTTTCCATAGCTTTAAAGTGTCATGGAGGTGGTCCCTTTTTGGCCAGTCACGCTTTAAGTGGTACATGAGGTCTGGCTCCCTTTCCATCACCTTTAAGTGTACATGGAGGTTAGGCTCCTTTCCGTCAACCTTTAAGTGTACATGGAGGTCTGGCTCCCTTGTCCGTCACTTTAAGTGTAACATGGAGGTCTAGCTCCCTTTCCGTCACCTTTAAGTGTACAGAGGTCTGCCCCTTCCGTCCGTCACCTTTAAGGTGTACATGGAGGTCTGGCTCCCTTTCCGTCAGCCTTTAAGTGTACATGGGGGTCGGCTCCCTTGTCCGTCAGCTTTAAAGTGTACATGGAGTCTGGCTCCCTTTCCGTCAGCTTTAAGTGTACATGGAGTCTGGCTCCCTTTCCGTCAGCATTTAAGTGTGTCATCGGGAGGTCTGGCTCTGCTCCTTTCGGTCAGCTTTAAGTGTACATGGAGGTCTGGTCGCCTTTCCGTCCAGCTTTAAGTGTTAGTAATGCGGGGGGTCCTGGCTCCTTTAGGTGTTGCACAATACATGGGGATCTCACATTGTCCATTCCCCTCGTGATGACAGGCCCTCAGTCTCCACAATGACCCAGCGGTCAACAGTCTTAGTACTGGGACTCAGACAAGAGGACCTGACATAGCAATGGGCATGTGTCATACAGCGAAAACGTCACGCGGTGAATGCCTCACATTCAGAGCAGGAGAGACAGAGAGAGAGAGAGGGGGCAGAGAATGAGACAGAGAGGGAGACAGATGAGGGGTAGAGAGAGAGAGAGAGAGAGAGAGAGGGAGAGAAGTGGGGTAGAGAGAGAAGAGCTATTTTCTTACCTTGCCTTCGATTTCTCCCCTTATACCTAAATTCTCACTTTCTCCTCTTTTCTTTATTATTCATTCTGTGATCACTATTTATTGTTCCATTTTTTTCTCCTACCATCTTGTTCTCTCTTATCACTTCTCTCGTCTCATTCTATCTCTCTCTCTCTCTCCTCTCTCTCTACTCTCTCTCTTCTCCCTCTCTCTCTCTTCATACTGTGTGTCTCGACCAGTCTCTCCATCTCCTCTCTCTCTCTCTCTCTCCCTCCCTCTCTCTCGTCTCATCTCTCTCTCTCTCTCTTCTCTCTCTCTCTCTCTCTCTCTCTCTCTCTCTCTCTCTCTCTTCTCTCTCTCTCTCTTCCTCTCTCTCTCTCTCTCTCTCTCTCTCTCTCTCTCTCTCTCTCTCCTCTCTCTCTCTCTACTCTCTCGCTCTCTCTCCTCTCTCCTCTTCTCTCTCTCTCCTCTCATCTCTCTCTCTCTCTCTCTTCTTCTCTATCTCTTCTCTCTCTCTCTCTATCTCTCTCTCTCTCTCTCTCTTCTCTCTCTCTCTCTCCTCCTCTCTCTCCTCTCTCTCTCTCTCTTCTCTCTCTCTCTCTCTCTCTCTCATCTCATCTCTCTCTCTCTCTGCTCAATTGTTGATGTCTCGACCAGTCATCTCTCTCTTCTCTCTCTCTTCTTGTGTGTCCTCTGACCAAGTTCTAATCTTGCCAATTCTACAGTAGCGTCCCAGAGTTTAGATAGGACCTTACTGAAATCTGCCAAAACACTTGTTAACTTTCTACTAATTTAACCGGGAGAACAGGGGGGTTGGGACAGCGCCTACATGTACCTTGCTCTCCACACAAGGTTCGTAGCACCATTAGACCTCTGTGTTAGACCTCTGAAACATTGCCATGAGTCCACACGACAGGCAGTGCTAGATTTTTTAATAAGGAGGATCTTTTTTGTCATACCAAAAAAAAATGTTATGTAAAAAACAAAACAAGATGAACCGTTTCAAAAAAATTGCCTTTTTCCCACTGGTGCTGAATTCAAAAGATCTCTCCATCTCATGCTGCGGATGCTCTCTTTCTCACTACCCCCTCTTCATCTCTTCTCTCTCTACCCCTTCTTCTCTCTCTCTCTATCTCTATCCCCTCTTCTCTCTTCTCTCTCTATCTCACCCCCTCTTCTCTCTCTCTCTACCTCTACCCCCATCTCTCTCTCTCTACTCCCCCTCATCTCTCTACCCCTCCTCTCTCTTATCTCTCTTCTACCCCTTCTTCTCTCTCTCTCATTAATCTCTTCCCCTCTCTTCCTCTCTCTCTCTCTCTATCTCTACACCCCTTCTTGTCTCTCTCTCTCTATACTCTACCCCCTCTCTTCTCTCTCTCTATCCCCCCTTCACTCTCTACCCCCTCTTCTCTCTCTCCTCTACTCCCCTCCATCTCTCTACCCTCTCCTCTCTCTTTCTCTCTCTACCCAATCTTCTCTCTCTCTCTACCCTCTTCGCTCTCTCTCTACCCCTCTTCTATCTCTCTCTACCCCTCTTCTCTCTCCTCTACCCCTCTTCCTCTCGCTCTCCTTCTCTACTCTCTCTCCTACCA
>NC_036866.1:7850127-7851128 GCF_002910315.2 Salvelinus sp. IW2-2015
AGAGAGAGAGAGAGAGACTGGTCAGAGACACACAAGAAGAGAGAGAGAGAGAGAGACTGGTCAGAGACACACAAGAAGAGAGAGAGAGAGATAAAGAGAAGGTTCACCTATGATCTATCACCGCAGGAGCCAACGTGACAAAGTAATATACTACTGTATAATACACTGTAACAGAATGGACATGTACAAGTGGGACACTATTGACCATAATCAAAGCACAAAGACTCAAAGAGAAACGCAAACAGTCCGAAGATGAAGATGCACATGAGAGGGTTCTGAAGTGGAGAAGACGTCACTGTCGACCATCCAGACACGTAGGAGGGGAGTTTGTGCTCAGTTCGGTTCAAAACCCCATCCATTTCTTGCACATCCCAGCGCTCCTCTGCAGCTGGGAGGCTGTTTTTGTAAAGACTTTAAGGAACTCGTTCCTGCCTTTAAGGGACTCCTTCTTGTCTTTAAGTGACTCCTTCCTGGTCCCCAGGACTACTCCACTCTATCGCCACCTGGACTTGAGCTGTAGGCTGAGGGTCAGAAGCCAGAGGTCATGAAGCAAGGGTTACGCTGAGGAGTTGTAGGGTTCTGAGGGAGGGAGGGGCAGTATGAGTTTACAGTGTCCAGATGGTGGATGTCGAGGGGTGGAGGGTGGAGGATGGAGGGTGCAGGAGAGTGGACTGATATGGGAGGAGGAGAGGACAGGCGTGGGGAGATGGGGTGTGGAGGAGGCATGTCTCCTCTCAGGGGGCAGAGGCGGAAGATTTGATGGGAAGTCGGGTGGGGGGCTGTTTCAAGGGGGGTACGGCCGGCGGGCCCAAGATGCTATGATGAGGACAGGAGAAGCGTGAGCAGCATGGCCAGCATGAGGGAGAGGCAGGGGGCGGCCACGCAACAGCCACCGGTGCTGTCGTCTGTCAGGAAGGGCTCTGGGGACTCATACACTGAGTCATCTGAGAGAGAGAGAGAGCGAGAGAGAGAGAGAGAGAGAGAGAGAGAGAGAGAGAGAG
>NC_036866.1:7851320-7854202 GCF_002910315.2 Salvelinus sp. IW2-2015
AGAGAGGTAGAGAGGTAGAGAGAGAGAGTGAGAGAGGGAGAGAGGTAGAGAGAGAGAGAGAGGTTATGCTTCAAACAGGTTACAATCTAATACAGTCAAATCCTTGTGCAGTTTCAATCTGTCTGTATCTGGGCTTTGTCAAAAGCAAACACTGGCAAAGCCTTTTGGTTCTTTTCTTCCCCGTGACCCAGATATGCTCTGTCAATAGTCATACATACAGTGTGATGTTTACACCTCCCACTTTCACTGTCATCTCCAACGTTGACACGGGCAGAGTGAGAAGCACTACATGTTGTTGACAGCTCTTCACTGGGACACTCTATTGGTGTGACACGAGTCACACCAATAGAGAGACAGACAATCAAACAGTTGACTCAAGGAGAATTGAGGTGTGAGGCTGTTGGTGTCTTAAAATGTACTCGGTACTGGCATATTTAATGATAAAACACCTCAACTCTCTCTCCTTACAGCTGCCATGAGGAGCTCTATTTAACATTACTTTAACAGCTTTCTGATTTTGGAATTCCTGCCTAAATGTATAACAGTTGTCCGTTTCCATTCCGCCAAAATACATTAAAAAAGGGAGGGGGGTTCTGGGAAAAACCAAGGTTAACCCCGGTCTCCCAAACAAGATTAGGATTGGACCCTCTCAGAGCAGATGACAATAAACAGTCACATAGCAGGGGAAAATTAGGCTTGGGCAGAGGCTGGATTGAGGCTAGGTTGTTTTGTATAATAAAGGTCTTTAACAGAAAGGTCCCCACATTCTCCACCATACTGCAATTGTAAATATGCACACACATATACATATATATATATATATTTCACAATCTCCAACCAACACAGGATCCGTCCGGCCTATGGAAAAGCAATTCCCAACTTCCAAGCTAACCCACACCGAAATCTACCTGTGAATTGAGGCGGCAGCTAGCCTAGTTGGATTAATAACCGAAAGGTTGCTAGATCGAATCCCGGAGCTGACAAGGTAAAAATCTGTCGTTCTTCCCCTGAACAAGGCAGTTAACCCACTGTTCCTAGGCTGTKATTGTAAATAAGAATTTGTTCTTAACTGACTTGCCTAGTTACATAAAGGTAAAATACATTTGAAAAAATCCTGACTTAATCACGTAATCCAATAAATGCGTATCTCCTCCAGATATTCAGAGAGAGCGGTGCACATTAAAGAGCCAGACCTCGTAATGATGTAAATATAACATTCAACAATCATCAGCCACTGATTGGTCATACACTAGAGTATTCTTTCTGTTTACTTTTAACAGTGTACTATTTATTATAAATGCTAAAGTAATTGAAATGTGCCTTTAGCATAGGACTCCCTATAGGATTCATATTTATTACGATGTTTACAAACCGTATATAATGTAATTGTATGTTCAAACAATAAAACTTGTGATGCAATTACACTATAACACATAAGGAGCAACAAAAATAACAGACACAAAAATGCTATCATGCTAAAATGCCATGGCAACAAAAGAAAACGACAATTGAGACGTTCCATAATAGACAGACTGTATGATTTTCAATGACCATGTCATTGTTTTTTAACTSCCGTGGGAAATTGATCATCTCTAACATGTTTATTCGCAATTATACAGAGATAACGGAACGACACGACCAGTCAGGTTAAACTCCAAGAGAAAATCACCAGTAAATGACACTGTTCCAAATATTGACACAGTAGTGTGAGTTTAATACTGTTCCTTTTCTCCAAAGGCTTTGTACAAACAGCTTAAAATGCCTTCTGTGAGTCAGAAAAGGAACATAATTTTTTTGGGGGGGACTGTCTGCCTTCATCGAGCTGCCTTTTAAAGCAACTCGATAAACAAACTGCTGAAATGAAACCTCTCCATTTAAACCCTACAACAATGCACATGGAAAGGCATAGGCCTACAAGAGCACAAAATATACAGCATAAAAAATACAATACATGTAACCCCTATTTTACCAGGTAAATTGACTGAGAACACATTCTCATTTACAGCAACGACCTGGGGAATAGTTACAGGGGAGAGGAGGGGGATGATTAGGTGGCCATGATGGTATGAGGGCCAGATTGGGTCATACCTTGTGAGTACATCCTGACTACTCCATAGTGACCCGTAAGGTTTTGGAACCTAAGCACATTGGATGTGTATAACCTGTCCTCAGGAGATTTACTTCAGCAAATGATCCTTTAAAGAGCAGTGGAGAATGTCACCTCGCACCAACGCTGGTCTGAGGTTCCGCCAACTTTAAACCTCATGTTTATGGTTGGGCTGGGACGATACCAGGATCACAATATTTTTTTCATGGCAAAAATGAAAACACCAAGCAGGTCAAACTCTTTGGTCCTGCAGTATGTAAGGTAGCTGGGAAAATCAATACATGTGACTGGATGACAACATAATGGTGTTTGTTGCCAACATTAGGACTGTTTTCCTAAAGAAGTTACATTTGCTTCGTGTTTTGTTTGCTTGCCACAATACTAAGCAGTATCATGATACTGGTCTAGATGTGTATAAGAGACAGGTGTGTGTGTGTGTGTGTGTGTGTGTGTGTGTGTGTGTGTGTGTGTGTGTGTGTGTGTGTCAGTGTGTTTTGTTACAGAGTCCTAGTGGTTTAACTCAAGAGGGCTGGGATCCTAAGCAGTCTTAAATAGGGGTCTGGATGATAGTGTTCTGAGCAAAGACAGAGATGGAATGAAGGTTTAACATCATCAATCACCAAGCAGAGGGCTTTGCAGGTTAGGCTCTGACCCACAGGTGGTCCTGTTGTTTGTCTACCATCCCTGGGTTAATATGGGTTCAGAATGAGAGACGGCTGAGTGTTCTCCAACTGCTTGGAGTGTCGCACCAAAACCTGCCTTGCCTCTACCCTCT
>NC_036866.1:7854715-7866495 GCF_002910315.2 Salvelinus sp. IW2-2015
TCTATCATCATATCTAGATAAGTTAACACATTTCTGTCTATCTGATAAGTAACTACATTTTGTCCTCTGATAAGTTAACACATTTCTGTCTATCTGATAAGTTAACACATTTCTTCCATCTGATAAGTTAAGCAATTTCGTGCGTCACACTGTTGCTGGAATGATACGGTTGCAAAACACAAGTCTAGTAAATCATGCGTTAACTAGATAAGTTAACACAAATATTGTGCATTTCATCACTTTATCGTAGATCAGCTATTAGAGAATGCACTCCAACCTTTAGGAATTTCGTCTCAATGCTTCGACGAAAGATTGTATTAGTTTCCTCTGTTTTTCGCACTGTAGAAACTGGGATTACAGATTTTTTAAACTAGTCACCAAAGTTTCACTTCATCTTTTTTGTGATAGAAGCATTAGACGTAGATCTAATGTTCACCTGTCTATCTGATAAAAGGTTTCAGAAATAATTCTCGTACAATGGCGCTCTGACTAAGTGGCAAGTCAAGGCAGAGAACAGTTCATTAAAGTACAATAGACCGTTTCTGAAAATTAACGAATGTTGTAGAGAACTGTCACATATTTCAATTTGTCTATTTAGGATGGAGAGAGTAGTTTTATTCACACATTCATTGTCTTGAATAAAGTTCTTCAGAGAATCATCATTTCCACAGCGGCCATATTTCTCGTTCTCGTCCTTAGATGCCATGATAGTGAAGAGTGTACTTCACAGCTCGAGATCTCTGCGTCTAATCATGGGACTCAACATAAGACTTAACACATTTCTGTCTATCTTGATAAGATGGTGAACAAATTTTACTAGCCATACTGAATTAGTTCAACACATTTTCTCTAGTCTTATTGAGTAAGTTTACACTTATTTCGTTGTCGTATCTGTATATTAACCAAATTTTCTTGTCTATCTGATTAATGTTATAGACACCATATTCTGGTCATCTGATAAGTTAACAGCATTTCTGTCTTATCTGCATGAAGTGTGAACCATTTCTGTCTATCTGATAATGATTAACAAATTTCTGTGGTACTATCTGGACTAAGTTTTAAACACAATCTTCTGTCTATTCTGATAGAGTTAACACTATTTATCTGTCTATCTGTATAAGTTACACAATTTCGTATCCATCTGATAAGTTACCACATTTCTGTCGGTTGATAGATCTGATTAAGTTAGAACTCTATCAACTCTTATGCGTGCTCTACTGACTTGTAATAAGTTAACATAGTCCTCAGTGGATCCCGCGTCTTTAAGTTCTCAAGGATAAAGAGTGTACCAAGTTCACCTACTTGATTTCTCATCAATTCCATGATAAGAGAGAGAGAGAGAGAGAGAGAGAGAGAGAGAGAGAGAGAGAGAGAGAGAGGGAGAGGGAGAGGTAGAGGTAGAGGTAGAGGTAGAGGTAGAGCGAGAGAGGGAGAGGCATGTGTTTATTAATGAATAACACATTCAGCAGCAGTTTATTTGTCAAATCTCTGAGAAAATTGCTCAAATTATACTGCCTGGGAAGAACAGTAAGTACGTTCCATTAGAGGGCTATAACTGACATGTCCCCTACACTCATTGGATCCAGATTTCACAGAGGTGATCCATCAGTTCTCTTTCAGTCCTCTTTCAGTCTTCTTTCAGTCCTCTTTCAGTCTTCTTTCAGTCCTCTTTCAGTCCTCTTTCAGTCTTCTTTCAGACCTTTTTCAGTCCTCTTTCAGTCTTCTTTCAGTCCTCGTTCAGTCATCTTTCAGTCTTCTTTCAGTCCTCTTTCAGTCCTCTTTCAGTCTTCTTTCAGTTCTCTTCAGTCTTCTTTCAGTCCTCTTTCAGTCTTCTTTCAGTCCTCTTTCAGTCTTCTTTCAGTCCTCGTTCAGTCCTCTTTCAGACTTCTTTCAGTCCTCTTTCAGTACTCTTTCAGTCTCCCCACAAAATTAATTCACACCATTTTATAAGCAACCCGTTGAGGGGCATTTTCAGTCCTCTTTCAGTCCTCTTTCAGTCTACTTTCAGTCCTCTTTCAGTCTTCTTTCAGTCCTCGTTCAGTCCTCTTTCAGACTTATTTCAGTCCTCTTTCAGTCTCCCCGCAAAATTAATTCACACCATTTTATAAGCAACCCGTTGAGGGGCAGGATGCAATTCTGTGTGAAAACAACGGTAACCAACTTGGTATTTTGTAACACCTGAGGAGTTTTTGACCCTTGTCTTCTTGTGTAACCCTGTCCCTCTGACAGTTGGAACACGGAACACCGTGATGGCCAGGTGCTGCTTGTCCTGAGACGTTAGTTTTGCTCACTAATCACTTTGCAGGCTGTTACTGTGACTGGGAGTGCTAGGAACAAAACTCCACTACTTCACGGTCCAAGTTCCTCAGTTTACTCACCCACCATATGGCTCAGTAAGGGAAAACAACAAGCAACTCAATGCAACCTCTGATATGCTAACAGCATCACTGGAAAGAACCAAAACACCACAGCATCGGGAAAAGCCAAAGAAAGAATAGCCAGACTGCTAAATAGTCAATGAATGGTACCCGAACGATCTGCACTGATCCTATACACATTCACATACACTATACGCTCACACAGACATAACACATGCAAACTGACACACTCTTTAACACTCATCATATGCTGCTGCTATTCTGTTCTTTATTTTACTCTTATTATTATCTATCCTGATGCCTAGTCACTTTACCCTGCCTTCATGTACATATCTACCTCAAATACCTTATTATTATTTATCCTGATGCCTAGTCACTTTACCCTGCCTTCATGTACATATCTACCTCAAATACCTTATTATTATCTATCCTGATTCCTAGTCACTTTACCCTGCCTTCATGTACATATCTACTTCAAATACCTTATTATTATCTATCCTGATTCCTAGTCACTTTACCCTGCTTTCATGTACATATCTACCTCAAATACCTTATTATTATCTATCCTGATGCCTAGTCACTTTACCCTGCCTTCATGTATTCTATCCTCCAATACTTATTTTATCATATCGAATTCTAGTCACTTTACCTGCTTCATGTACATATCTACCTCAAATACCTTAATTATTATCTATCCTGATGCCTAGTCACTTTACCCTGCCTTCATGTACATATCTACTCAAATACCTTATTATTATCTATCCTGATGCCTAGTCACTTTACCCTGTTTCATGTCATATCTACCTCAATATCCTTTTATTATTCTTAATCCTGATGCCTAGTCACTTTACCTGCTTCATGTACATATCTACCACTCAATACCTTATTATTATCTATCCTGATGCCTAGTCACTTTACCCTGCCTTCATGTACATATCTACCTCAAATACCTTATTATAATCTATCCTGATTCCTAGTCACTTTACCCTGACTTCATGTACATATCTACCTCAAGTGACCCATACCTCTGCACATTTTCTTGTTACTGGTACCCCCTGTATATACCTCCATTCTTGTGTATTTTATACCTTGTTACTYTTTTTATTTGTATTCATTTTTTTGAAAACTGCATCGTTGGGATGGCTCGTAGGCAAGCATTTCACTGTAAAGTCTACACCAGTTGTGATATCATTTGATTTGATGTGAACCAGCGAGAGAGCCAGAGAGAGACTTTGGGCCACAGAAGGTTGGTGGCACCTTAATTGGCGAGGACGGGCTTGRGGTAATGGCTGGAGCGGAATTAGTGGAATGGTATCAAATACATCAAACATGGTTTCCATGTGTTTGATGCCATTCCATACGCGCCGTTCCAGCGATTATGAGCCGTCCTCCCCTCAGCAGCCTCCACTGATTTGGACGTAGTACTGCATTCTTAACCTTGGAAAACCATTTTGTCCAGTCAAAAGTGTAGTCTTTTGTGCCCAAATTGGAAGGCAGCACTTTTGTAATTTCACTGTGGCAAATTATGTTTTACTTTGTCTCTCGGTATCCATAAAATGACACTGTTTTATTTTGTCTCTTGTTAGCCATAAAATAACACTGTTTTATTTTGTCTCTTGTTATCCATAAAATAACACGGTTTTACTTTCTCTTGTTATCCATAAAATAACACTGTTTTATTTTGTCTCTTGTTATCCATAAAATAACACTGTTTTATTTTGTCTCTTGTTAGCCATAAAATAACACTGTTTTACTTTCTCTTGTTATCCATAAAATAACACTGTTTTACTTTCTCTTGTTATCCATAAAATAACACTGTTTTACTTTGTATCTTGTTGTCCATAAAATAACACTGTTTTACTTTTATATCTTCGGTATTCATATAATAACACAGTTTTATTTTAATTAAAATATAAAATATCAGGCACCAAAATGGCCACTTTCTTGCATCAGCATCTTTGGTACTTGGTCTTTTAAAAAGATGTGTGGTTGGGGTTCAGGGTGGGTGTGTTTATTTGGGTGTGTATTTGAGTGTGCATATTTGGTATTTGTGCCTGAGTGCACATGGGGTGGAGAAGGGGTTGGGGGGTAGGGGGATAGCGGGGGATGGGGGCTCAATGACTGGAAGTCTATGGGACCAGTTACAGTAGCCCGTCACTGTGCTAATGCTAGTAGCAACCTGTCACGTCCTGACCATAGTGCTTATGTGTTTTGCTTGTTTTAGTGTTGGTCAGGACGTGAGCTGGGTGGGCATTCTATGTTGTGTGTCTAGTTTGTCTGTTTCTGTGTTCAGCCTAATATGGTTCTCAATCAGAGGCAGCTGTCAATCGTTGTCCCTGATTGAGAATCATATATAGGTGGCTTGTTTTGTGTTGGGATTTTGTGGGTGGTTGTTTCCTGTGTCAGTGTTTGTGCCACACGGGACTGTGACGGTTAGTACGTTTGTTGTTTTGTATTCTTGTCTAGTTTTCATGTCATTAAATTATGGAAACTTACCACGCTGCACATTGGTCCTCCGATCCTTCTCGCCTCTCCTCGTCCGATGAGGAGGACGACTTAGACTGCCGTTACACAACCCCCACCCCCCCAATGAACACCTTTCACAGGGTCTGTCCTGCACATGGACACACTGCATCTGGGACATGTGACCACGGAAGGGGAAAAACACCTCCGACGCAGGAAAATGGGAAGTGGCGTGCATACCGTGATCTTGAAGTTCATACCACGACCTTGAAGTCAAAGTGGGCGTGTGTGGGTGTGATGCATCTGGTAGGTGAGGTGTCACGCCTGTCTGGCCGTGTATAACCCGCCGCACCGCGGTCCGGAGCCAGAAGGACACAATTACCCCCATCAAGTTCCCTCAGCTAAATATGATTTGACCAATCAGCATAATTTGAAGCGTTCTGCATGAGGTCGCCGGTAACTGGTTTTGCACCGATCACGCCCTGTGAAGCTAAGCACCCAGCTAATAGCTTGCTGCCATTTGACAAATTWAAATTTTAATGAAGGGGTGTAAGAAAATGGGATGAGCTGGGGCACCACACAAAAGGATGGCAGGTCAGGAACAAAACACATGGATGGACAAGTCAACCGGAATCTGGAGATAATGGATATGTCCGGGCTCCCCTCTGGTTGGCTGGATGTTGTGATTGGTAACAGTCTGTTTGATTACTCATGGCTTTATTTCACGCTCCATGATTTTCCTTGTAACAGCTTAATTACATTGCTTTTGCCACGTAACTATATTTTGTTTAAATTCAACTAATTAGCGCAAGGAACCATTTGATATCAACTGGTTTGTAGTTATATTGAATTACTTCAAAGAAGTACCTGGTAACGATCGTTATTTTCTAGTAAATAGCAGGTAAAGTTGGTTTTGATGCAGAATAATCATCCGCCACTTCTCTGTGTATACGGGCTGTGCTCTACCTCTCTGGCTTTCACACTGTGGTGTGAACAGACCGTTCCTGGTTGGTTCCTAGCCTTGGCAATAGCAGGGAGCCATGCATGAGAGCCAAATGAAACCACAAAGTAAAGCCTATTAATTAAACCCCTACCGCTATTTTGGCTTCCTCCCCTTCCTCCCCTGCTTCCCACCAAATGAGATAAAATCAACCTTCAAATGACCAGGAAACAAGTAGATCCATCTGACATTCCCTGAACTTCATCAACTAAAGAGCGATGTGTTGACAGCGCTGAATATTCTTGACGGGTCGCAGCTGCTTCTGTTTGGTGTGGTAAGTCATTTCTTCCTCGCATATTCTTTTCTCTACCTAACTTGGGGACATAACCAGTGTGGCGGTGAATCAAATGTTCTACTTACAGATGTAGTAGTACTCGTGACCCGGCCGGAACTCAAACCCTAGTGAGAAGGGAGTGAAGAGCTGGAACTTCTCGGAGAACTTGAGCGGTCCGTTGGGGCTCTGTGGCCGGTTGCACTCCCAGCGCTTGAAGCCCTTCATGCGGTGGTCGCAGGTGGTGTAGCCGTCGTAGTTGACCATGAAGAGGATGTAACGCTCCATGCGCTCCAGGGGGAGCGGGTCCGCGTAGTGGGGGCAGTAGATGTCCAGGTAGTCGTTGATGGCCACCTCCACGGTGTACTCCCCATGGAGAAACCTGCAGATGAGACAGAGGCCAAATATTAACATCAACTGTTTTATAAACATGTAATATAGGCATGTACTCTAACAGAGCTCCAGATGAAACAACGTTAAAGTGGCCAATGTTGCTCCCCCTGAGTGACCCAACTAAATAACTATGCATTCCACCTAAAGCACTCTCAACGACAGACTTGGGCCCAAAACACTACCTATCAACAGCACCTATCGTCCATCTGATACATACTAATACAGAAAGGTATAAAGGCAACATAACATGGTGCTAATACTCTATGGACAAAGGAGCTGGGTGAGGAGGATGAGGAAGAGGTGGTGAATTGGTGCAGAAGGAGGACAACGGCCTGGAGGCAGGGGTTCACAGAGTGAGAGCGGCTTCATTAAGCTCTTTCACAGGGCCCTGGCTCTCGCCCAGCTATGGCCAAATGACTTTGTCGCTCGGGGCTATTTCGATACAAATTGAGCACCTGCACGGTGGTGCATGTTTACAGGGATCTATACTGCCCTTGCCCCCATGGCTATTAGCTCCATCGCACGGGGCCAAGTGAAACGCAAGCGCACAAATCATAGCGTAGAAGACGATTGCGTGGCTCCATCTCCACTTTCTCCAGGCCCTAGTCCTCTGTCTGGCTCAATCACACTACATGTGGATTTCCTAATAGTTTTGCGGAAGTAACAAGTCGTTTGGGGGCATCGGGGGGTACGTGCTACGCCACTGTAAGGAACTGTAAGGAATCTAAGATGTGTCAAATAAATTATATCCAGCTCAGGGCTCCAGCTCTGCATTTGGTTTGTTAACTTACTAGTTAAGTGGCTCGATGTCAAGATCAACATCCCTGTTGCCTCATTTTTTTGGTTTGTAAAATAACTAATTTTGGAGAAAAAAATTGTGGTTTTTAGCATCCCTTGTGTGCACATTCGGTATCTTCGTATATACCCCAGTAGAGAAACGGTATAAACATCTGTATACGGCCCAACCGTATACAACCGTGGTTTACACATCAGAACTGTTTTCATACATGTGAAATCTGGTCTTGGTGCATGTACTGTATTTGTACTGTGTACTGTGTTTCGTAATTAACCACATAAACTCTGAAGCCAATATGTGAAAAGGTTTGGCACACTGACACCAAATTCACAGACTGACCAGCGAATAAGTCACCCACAAAGAGTCCCCGTTGGACGGTGCGCCACTTCTCCCTCTCAAATTTCCTTATCAGTCGCGCCATGAGGCCCATAATCCGTCAAAGAGCTTTGATGGGGAGAAGTGACGTCGCCATTTTGAGTCTTGTAGTGATAAACCCGTGCACAAACACCAGCCATGTTGGTGAAAGTATCGCCAGATCAGTTGCAGCTCGTGGGCTCAGAGCGTGGAAAGGTAGGGGGCAGAGGGGACCACAAGGGGGGTAAAATGGGGTTAGGGTTATGGAGGGGGGAGAACGGAGTTACAGGCAGGCCTGGCATCAGATGACAGCTAATCTGAGGGGGTTTGCAATTAGTGTTAGAGGGGTCTATCCAGCTGCTGTGTGAGGATCTTCTCCAGTCCCCCCTACTACTCCTCCCCCTCTGCCAGCTGCTGTGTGAGGATCTTCTCCAGTCCCCCACCTACAACCCCCCCTCCCCCTCCCTGCCAGCTGCTGTTGTGAGGATCTTCTCAGTCCCCCACCTTACTACCCCCCCTCCCTGCACAGCTGTTGTGTGAGGATCAATATCTCCAGTCCCCCGCCTACAACCCCCCCTCCCCTCCCTGCCAGCTGACTGTGTGAGGATCTTCTCCAGTCCCCCACCTACTACCCCCCCCTCCCTGCCAGCTGCTGTTGTGAGATCTTCTCAGTCCTACTACTCCTCCCCCCCCTCTGCTACACCCCCCCCCCCCAACCCGCATTCAGGATTCAAAATTGTGCTTGCAAACTCCCTCCTTTCCCCTCTCTGTTGTTTCTGTGGTTCCTCGCAGACGATTACCCAGCCATTAATGGCCAGTGGAGGAAGGATTGCCAGTCATTATTGGCCAGTTGGAGGCAGATTGCCAGTCATTATTGGCAGTGGACGGCACATTGCCAGTCATTATGGCCGTGGAGGCAGAGTGCCAGTCATATTGGGCCAGTGGGAGGCAGATTTGCCAGTCATGTAATGGCCAGTGGAGGGCAAGATTGGCCAGTCATAAGGGCCAGGTGGAGGCAGATTGCCAGTCATTATTGGCCAGTGGATTGGCGGCCAGCATTATTGCCTGCAATCGTCATTATGGCCAGTGGGGGCAGTATTGCCAGTCATTAAGGCCAGTGGAGGCAAGAGTGTGCCAGCCATTAAGGCGGCACGTGGAGGGCAATTGCAAGCATCTAACGGGCCAGTGGAGCAAGATTGCAGTCCTAAGGCAGTGGAGGCAGATTGCAGTCATAAGGCCAGTGGAGGCAGATTGCCAGTCACTAAGGCCAGTGAGGCAGATTGCAGTCACTAAGGCCAGTGAGGCAGATGCCAGTCATTAAGGCCAGTGGAGGCAGATTACCAGTCATTAAGGGCCAGTGGAGGCAGATTACCAGCCATTAATGGTCAGTGGAGGCAGATTACCAGCCATTAATGGTCAGTGGGCAGATTGCCAGTCATTAATGGCCAGTGGAGGCAGGTTGTCATCATTAATGGCCAGTGGAGGCAGATTGTCATCATTAATGGCCAGTGGAGGCAGATTGTCATCATTTTTGCCAGTGGAGGCAGATTGCCAGTCATTAATGGCCAGTGGAGGCAGATTGTCATCATTAATGGCCAGTGGAGCAGATTGTCATCATTAATGGCCAGTGGAGGCAGATTGTCATCATTTTGGCCAGTGGAGGCAGATTGCCAGTCATTAATGGCCAGTGGAGGCAGATTGTCATCATTAATGCCAGTGGAGGCAGATTGTCATCATTAATGGCCAGTGGAGGCAGTATGTCATCAATAATGGCCAGTGGAGGCAGATTGTCATCATTAATGGCCAGTGGAGGCAGATTATCATCATTAATTGCCAGTGAGGGCAGATTATCATCATTAATGGCCAGTGGAGGCAAGATTATCATCATTAATATATGGCCAGTGGAGGCAGATTGCCAGTCATTTATGGCCAGTGAGGCAGATGTCATCATTAATGGCCCAGTCGGAGCAGTATGTCATCATTAATGGCCAGTGGAGGCAGATTGTCATCATTAATGGCCAGTGGAGGCAGATTGCCAGTCATTAA
The DNA here is from genome assembly GCF_002910315.2 of Salvelinus sp. IW2-2015. Lineage (NCBI taxonomy): Eukaryota > Metazoa > Chordata > Actinopteri > Salmoniformes > Salmonidae > Salvelinus > Salvelinus sp. IW2-2015. The sequence continues at coordinate 7,864,417 of NC_036866.1, forward strand.
TGGCCAGTGGAGGCAGATTGCCAGCCATTAATTAATTTTACAATTTTTATTTCACCTTTATTTAACCAGGTAGGCAAGTTGAGAACAAGTTCTCATTTACAACTGCGACCTGGCCAAGATAAAGCAAAGCAGTTCGACACATATAACAACACAGAGTTACACATGGAGTAAAACAAACATACAGTCAATAATACAGTAGAAAAATAAGTCTATATACAATGTGAGCAAATGAGGTGAGATAAGGGAGGTAAAGGCAATAAATAGGCCATGGTGGCGAAGTAAATACAATATAGCAAGTAAAACACTGGAATGGTAGATTTGACAGTAGATGAGTGTGCAAAGTAGAAATACTGGGGTGCAAAGGAGCAAAATAAATAAATAAATAAATAAATATAGTAGGGGAAGAGGTAGTTGTTTGGGCTATTTATATATGGGCTATGTACAGGTGCAGTGATCTGTGAGCTGCTCTGACAGCTGGTGCTTAAAGCTAGTGAGGGAGATAAGTGTTTCCAGTTTCAGAGATTTTTGTAGTTCGTTCCAGTCATTGGCAGCAGAGAACTGGAAGGAGAGGTGGCCAAAGGAGGAATTGGCTTTGGGGGTGACCAGTGAGATATACCTGCTGTAACGCGTGCTACGGGTGGGTGCTGCTATGGTGACCAGCGAGCACAGATAAGGCAGGACTTTACCTAGCAGGGTCTTGTAGATGACCTGGAGCCAGTGGATGGCAGATTAATGGCCAGTGGAGGCAGATTGAGGAAGGGTTTGATGGAGCTCGGGGACACTTTGTTGGAAATGACTTCGTTAGGCAGTCAGGTGGGAGGAGAGGAAGAACATCAGGTCCGAATATCAATAAAACAGCAGCCAGGGGTGTGTGTTGTGTGTGTGTGTGTGTGTGTGTGTGTGTGTGTGTGTATGTGTGAGGGAGAACTAATGCATGCAAGTCATCTGTGGTCTTGCAATCAATCCCTCGTGCCAGCCTCAGCACTCCCCTCACCCACTGTCACCTACATGTGGTGATTGGTGGTTCTGTTGGAGCCGCCCCCCACCTTCCCCCTTTCAGGCATTTACAGCAAATCAAATATCATCCGGGCTCCAGTTTACTCCTGTCAGGGGGGAGATGGGTTCCACCCTGATGGCTCAATAGGGTCTTGTGCCAGCAGATACCTTCTCAGGACACAGACGCTGTATACAAGCTCAGACATCTCTAACGGTGCCACAGAGGATGTTACGTTCGGCCATGATTACTACAAGTTTAGATAGCCGGCTAGACTCACTAGACTAATTTACCAATCTAAAATGTTTTAACTGACATGGGCTAATTGAGTGACACATAACAAAAGGAAAACTAAGTTTTGAAATTGCACCTTGTGTATTCTACTATTCTACTAACTATCAACAGTAAGTTTTTTTAATTCAAAAACATTACAGAGGTGCAGACTCGGTGACCTCATATGTACTGTAGTTACGGCCCTGTGTGTACTAGCTAGCTAATGTGTACTCGGTAGCTGCATACACAACAATGGTTAACATAATGCCCTGGATCATAGCTAGTGAGCCGGTTGGCATGACACCCTGGAACAAAGATACTGACTCATGCAATATACCCGACTAACAAATGTCGTACAGGTTGCACGCACACGCATACCATCTGAGACGCACACACATACCATCTGAGACGCACACATTTACATTTACATTTAAGTCATTTAGCAGACGCTCTTATCCAGAGCGACTTACAAATTGGAACATTCATACATATTCATCCTGGTCCCCGCCGGGGAATAACCACAACCCTGGCGTTGCAAGCGCCATGCTCTACCAACTGAGCCACACGGGACCACTCTCTGTCTACGGCCAAATAGAATTCCAGTTTGCTTTGTTTTTTTGTTAATTCTTTCCAATATGTCAACTAATTATATTTTGTTTTCTTCATGATTTGGTTGGGTCTAATTGTGGTTTGCTGTCCTGGGGTTCTGTGGGGTCTGTTTGTGTTTGTGAACAGAGCCCAGGACAGCTTGGTTAGGGGCTGTTCTTCCAGGTTCATCTCTCAGTAGGTGATGGCTTTGTTATTGGAGGTTG
>NC_036866.1:7873431-7883979 GCF_002910315.2 Salvelinus sp. IW2-2015
GCAAACATACCAACATACCATTCTGCGCAAAACACAACACATACATCTAACCACTAACTTGGAAGCAAAACATACCATCTGAAATGCAAACATACCAAACATACCATCCTGAAAACAAACATACCATCTAGGAAGCAAACATACCATCTGTAAACACAAGCATACCATCTGGGAAGCAAACATACCAAACATACCATCTGAAATGCAAACATACCAAACATACCATCTGAAACACAAACATACCATCTGAAACGCAAACATACCAAACATACCATCTGAAACGCAAACATACCAAACATACCATCTGAAACACAAACATAACATCTGGGAAGCAAACATACCATCTGAAACACAAGCGCATGAGAAGCTGGATGCTTCTCTGATGGTTTGCTATGACAGCCTATAAACACGCACTAGCGCCTGGCCCAGCCTCTTCAAGACGTGGATGTAGATTAAGGCAGCCTCCCACACCTCTCTGATTCAGAGTTAACTGGGTTAAATGCGGGAGACAGATTTCAGTTGAAGGCATTCAGTTGTACAACTGACTAGGTATCCCCCTTTCCCTTTCTGTTTCCCTTCCACACACCAAACGTGTTGTCACAACATTCTCACTGCCTTCAATACAACGTGGACAAGCAAGCCCCATGCATGGCGGCCATTTTGTAAACCACCCGTCCCATTCCTCTGAGACCAGAAACACATGGTGGTGATTGATCAATTTAGCTTTCAAACTAGGAAAAAAGCTGGGGTGAGTTCCTGGACTTTGAAAGCTCCCAGAGAGTTTCAGTCTTAACAGTCGGTCTGACCACCAACAAACCCCCGCGGGAGCTTAATTAATCAGGCCCAATGTTTATAAATGCATTATAAAGTGTTTATACCTGGGTGATTTAGGAGGGCTGAACTTTAAATGCCGGCCTGGGTTTCTTGTAAGTTTTTTTGAAGACCACTTTTTCTCTGATTTAATGTCTTGTCAAGCTCGGCTAGGCCCTGGCAGTGTGCTTTAACTCGGCCTCTCTTTATGACTTCATGGGATAAATGTTTGTTCGTAAGGCTGTCTGCTTTTGAAGCCATGCATGCAGGAAGAAGCCATCTGCAAAGGGAAGACGTCAAAACCAAACAAGCACATCTGATGGGACAGCATGGGTAATTTAGAACGCTATTCTGACTTCTTAAGTCTTCAGGGGGTGAAAAAGAGCTAGGATATGCTCTCTTCTGTACTATTAGAAATTCTACAACGTCTCTTAAAGCTTAAAGGGATAGTTCAATGAAATGGATTTGAAAAAATCTAGCACTGCAAATTGGAGCTCTATACTTTCAATGTCTACCAACGATTATGTTGTTTAAAAGGGATTTACAAAACAGACATTAAAAATGGCAATAGTGCATTTCAAAATGTCTCAGAAGATACTGTAAACTACTGCTTTTAAAGGAAGAATATGTTAGGACAACATTGTGACCAATACCTTAAAGCTTCCATCACCCATGTGACTAATCATATCAGAACTTCCTGGCCACCTGGACTAATGAGATGACGTGAGTGGAGCAAGAAAGAGACAGGATACAATAGAAAACAGACCTTTCCCCTCCTAGCATTCCTTTCCTTTTCTCTCTCTCTCTCCCTCCCTGCGGACCAGTTCACCCCACCACCCGGCAAAATACAAAAACGTGCTCTCCATGCCACCTGCTCCACCCTTCCGACAGAGAACTCCAGCTGCTTGTTTGTCTGCAGAACACACTTTACAAGACAAACCACCGGCCAGGCCGAATAAATCACAGGATGGTGGTGTGTGTGTGTGTGTGTGTGTGTGTGTGTGTGTTGTGTTGTGTGTGTGTGTGTGTGTGTGTGTGTGTGTTGTGTGTGTGTGTGTGTGTGTTGTGTGAGTGTGGTGTGTGTGTGTGTGTTGTGTGTGATGTGTGTGTGTGTGTGTGTGTGTCGTGGATGGATGGATGGGGGCCACACGGGGGGTAGAACATTTCTCCTCAGTTTGGTCTACAGTACCCCAGATTACTCGCCAATACAGCCCTTTTATGCGTCATTAATGCCTGCACCAATCTGTGTGTATAGACTCTGGAAGCCTGACGTACGGTATTGTTGATTTGTTTTGTAGCATTTGTCCTGGAATTCCAGGATCAACAGCAAAAAGCCCAGACCAGGTTACATGGTGAAGATTTTGCAGAAGTCGGTATATGTTTTCTGGTGGTTGCCAGGATGGGTATCCTAGACGTGGAAATTACGTTACTTATTGTTTTTTTTACCTCCCGCCGATTCCGCCCCCTCCATTTCTGACACACAGCCAAAGCAAAACAGGGGAATTTACTCGTGCAATTAACCGATGACCTGGGCAAGTTGACTTATACAAAACAAATGGACTTAATAGCTTGACACAACCCTTTTTAACAACTTCAAACCATTTTTCATCAGCACGTCATCTGATTACATTGGATTCCCGTCTAGGCCTTCCTGCCCACAGCAACGTCCAATCTAGATCTAGCTAGGGCTGTAACCATTTGTCACCAGAATTCTCACTCGTTTTCTGCTGCGAAGCCCAATATAGAGCAACGTTAGCATTAGCGATTTGGCTGGGGAATTTCCGGTGGACAAGTCATGTAACTGACCGTCTCTCTGTGTTTATAATTGAATGAGTTGGAGGTGTTGGTGGTGTGGTGAGTGGTGAGAGAGAGAGACAGGACAGGAGCGAGTGCAAGGCTAGGGGGGAGAATGCCCTTTGTGCTCTCACTGAGGCCTGTCTGGAAGCCATTTCCGTGTTAGTCCTCTGGCCCGGCCTGCATCTGGAGCCCACACACTCACCATGTGGAACGTGTTATTGTTCTTGTGTCAGGCAGAAACACAGACAGGCCTCCCTCTCTCCCTCCCTACTCTCCCTCCCTCCTCCCTACCTCCCTCTACCTCTCTCTCCCTCTATCCCTCCCACCCTGCCTCTCCCTCTATCTCCCTCCCTCCCTACTTCTCTTCTATTCCTTCCCTCCCTCCCTCCATACTCTCCCTCAATCCCTACTCTCCCTTTATCCCTCCCTCTATCCCTCTCTCTCTATTCTCCCTCTATCCCTCTCTCCCTACTCTCCGTCTCTCCCTCTATTTCTGCTGTTATTCCAACTAGGCATGGAGCAATTTTCCTATCGAGGCGTTTACACAAACTTAACCTCCAGTTGATGTTCAGCCAACGGCAAGGAAAATTGCTTTGGCCAAAACAAAACAAACAAACGGGAAAGTCGAGGAAGATTTGGGGAGGAGGTCAGGATGCATGGGGAGGATTGCATGGGGGCGGATGATATGGGGAGGATGCATTGGGATGGATGCATATGGGGGAGGATGCATGCGGGGGGATGCATGGGGAGGATGCATGGGGAGGATGTATGAGGAGGATGTATGTGGGAGGATGTATGGGGAGGATGCATGGGGAGGATGTATGTGGGAGGATGTATGGGGAGGATGCATTGGGGGAAGATGTATGGGGGGAGGATATATGTGGGAGGATGCATTGGGGAGGATGTATGTGGGAGTGTGTGGGGTGAGGATTATGGGGAGGGTCTGATATGGGAGGTACGTAGGATGTATGGGGAGGATGTATGGGGAGGATCGATGGGGAGGATGTATGGGGAGGATGCATGGGGAGGAGCATGGAGGATGTATGTGGACATGGTGTGGGGAGATGAAATAGATTGCCGTCTCTTTTACACTTGTGAAACGTGTTTTTTGGGTCAGGCAGAAACACAGACATCCCACCCTCCCTCCCTACTCTCCCTCCTCCCTACTCTCCCTCTATCCCTACTCTCCCTACTCTCCCTCCATCCCTACTCTCCCTCTATCCCTACTCTCCCTATTCTCCCTCTATCCCTACTCTCCCTACTTTCCCTCTATCCCTACTCTCCCTCTATCCCTACTCTCCCTCCTATCCCTACTCTCCCTCTATCCATACTCCACCTCTATCCATCCTCTCCCTCTATCCCTACTATCCCTACTCTCCCTGCTCTCTCTCTATCCATACTCTCCCTCTATCCTCCCTCTATCCCTACTCTCCCTCTATCCCTGCCGCTATCCCTACTCTCCCTACTCTCCCTACTTCCCTCTCTCCTTCTATCCCTCCTCTCCCTCTATCCCTCTATCCCTTCCTCCCTACTCTCCTTCCATCTCTACTCTCCCCTATCCCTCCCTCCCTACTCTCCCTCTCTCCCTCTATCTCTCCCTACTCTCCCTCCCTCCCTACTCTCCCTCTATGTGTGCGCCTGTGTGTGTAGCAGCTCTGTGTGTGTGCGTGTGCGTGTGTGTGTGTGTGTGTGTGTGTGTGTGTGTGGCTCTGTGTGTGTGTGTTATAATTATCTGCACTGTGCTGTACCTTCAGCATGGCTTGAATTAACCATGAGACAGTGTTTGTGTCGTCCCTCTCTTAACATGGTGTCCTTGTTTACCCACGATCCTCTCCTGCGTAAGGCCTGGGAGAGGAGGGAGTGCCATCTCAGCTCCTCTCTTTCTCCCTGCCTCGTATGCTAATTGCATTTCCATGTCTCTGTCTGCTCTGAAAGAGCGCCAACTCACAACGTGACACCTCGTTTCCGCAGAGAACCGCCGTAGAGCAGAAATACTGTATACGTGTGAATAACAGCAACAATATGGGCCCTGCGGATGTTGTGACTGCAATTAACATGTAGACAATTGAGAGGGCCACTAAATGACTGTCTAGGGCTGGTTATACCGGAGGTAATATGTATGACCAAAGAGCAACACTAACATACAATCATCAATAAGACACATGAAGCATGTTCAACAAATACTTTAACAACATTCAGCCACATCACATCAGTAAAGGTGAGGCAGAGGAGATGAGGGGAGGAAGCTACTGTGGAACACTAAAGCTTACCACAAAATTACACCAATCACGGGCATCACATGGCGGCTGTCCTAACACGCTGTGACAGTTCACAACAACATAGCTAAGTCGAACGACACACAAAACGGAGAAACATTCAAATGTTTTCATGTGGGTTCCTCAAACCACTGTTACGAAAGATGCTATAAACTGTTATGTCTTTCTTCAAACTGCATTAGGAGCCTAAACTTCAAGTGAAATCACCTCATTTTCTTGATCACAAAAGTAAAACAAAAACATTACCACCGGGGGAGTTCTTCTAGTACTCGTCTACTCATCCTCCCTCCCTTCCTTCCTCTCTCCCCTGTGATAATTGTGAAAGCAATGATTCTTAGCTACTAAATGAGACGGAGAAGACACTCCTTCTGTGTACCTGCTGGCATCTGCTGAGAGAAAACCTGGCTCCTTTTCTTATTATTTCACACTCCTCCAAACAAGGGAGGAATAATTACACTTCATCTTCTCCCCAAACCTCCCCTCCCCCCTCCCCCATCCCACTCGCAACAGCACACAGCAACAGCACACAGCAACAGCACACAGCAACAGCAGAGGCAGCAGTAACAACACTGAACACAACAAAAACTAGAGCACATCTGTGACAGTTTGTGCAATCGAATCCCCCCGAGTGGTCTGCACAACAGTGAGGGAGAGGAGAGGAAGAGAGGTGGGTAGGGGATGAGGGGGGAGGAGAGGAAGAGAGGTGCGTTAGCGGGATGGGGGGAGAGGAAGAGAGGTGGGTAGGGGATGAGGGGGAGGAGAGAAGAGAGGTGGGTAGGGGATGAGGGGAGGAGAGGAAGAGAGGTGGGTAGGGATGAGGGGGGAGAGAGAAGAAGTGGGTAGGGGATGAGGTGGTGAGGAGAGGAAGAGAGGTGGGTAGGGGATGAGGTGGGAGGAGAGGAAGAGAGGTGGGTAGGGAATGAGGGAGGGTGCTTGAGCTAACACACCTTGAAAGAGAGGCGGCTGACACACAGTCGCACATACGCACACAGGCACACACACACACATACTGTACACACACACTGCATCATCCTTCACCTGCCAGTGCATCACCTCGGGCCAAACACAGGTGATTTAAGGCTAAGTAGCATTTAAATGGCAAATGCCTTTCAAGACCGCAGGGAACTACTCTTCTTTAGCCCACAGAGTTCCATCAATACCCTCCGCTTGGGAATAATGGGAAGAGAAAGTGAGCACTCTTTCCAAACGCCGGACGCATCCCTCGCAGATGGGGCACAGATCAAAGTGAATGAGTATTGGCAGAGGCATGATAAATTACACTCCCCGCTTGCTCTGTCCACCCGTTCTTCTGTTGTGGTCTGTAAGGGAAACTAACTCACTCCATCGCTGCAGTGGTCATTGAGTTTACCTCTGCTTAGCAGACACAACAGCTCAAGGGGTTTTAATGTATTGGAACTGACCCTGTATATAGTACACTTACTTACTTATTGTGTTCTTCATATGTCTTCTTATTTCTCATGTGTTTTTTCTAGGATTACATTGTTATTGATTATTGCAATGTTGGGTTTCGATTTGGCAAGAAAGGCATTCCACTGTACTTGTGCACGTGACATTACAACTTGAAAGTTAATGGGTGAGGTTCATGTTTATAACAGGATGTGTAATGATTTGACTGTATGTGTATCAAACAGCTTGTAATGGGGGGAAGTGTTGGTTTTCAGAACAAGTGGGTAAAGTGTACTTGTAAGTGTCAGCAGCAGGGACAGAATTTCCTTAAGCTGCAAAGGAAATATTAACCTATGAAATGAATTCAAAGTATAGCAAATCCTGCTCCAAAGCATGACTCTACACTTTCATTGATTGAATATACAGAAGAAACATATCCACAGATCCAGTCTGGTACCTCCCATCTGGAATGTATGAGAACTCCTAAAGGCCTCAGTGAAAAGCACCTTCAGAGCTGTATTACAGTAATATACCTTATGTTTGCTTCGCCAAGTCTGACATTTACTGGCATGCCTAAGCACAACATTTACTACCTGCATATCTACAATATGGCTACAGAGCCTGCTGGGTTCTGCTGCTATGTTTGCTCCTTCCGTTGTGGTTACAGGATTTATGGATCCCGAGGAATCTGTCTATTTAAGATGCCAACAGGGATAAAGTAGCAGGACCTTTTACGAGCCACTGGATATTCCTGAGTCGGTGAGTTTAGGGACCGGGGTTTCTATAACCCTTGCCCTTAGAAGTTATCGAGCTCAACTATAACTGTACTGACCGATCATAGGTGTAGAGTTGATGACCGCAATGTTGTCTGATCTACTAATCATGTTGACACATGTTGATCAGCTATTTACYTTTATGATGACTAAAAACCTTGACAAAAATGTCTATCATTCAGGGAGGACCATGGGGTGGCGCACAATTGGCCCAGCGTCGTCCGGGTTAGGGAGGGTTTGGCCGGCAGGGATATCCTTGTCTCATCGCGCACTAGCGACTCCTGTGGCGGGCCGGGCGCAGTGCACTCTGACATGGTCACCAGGTGTACGGTGTTTCCTCCGACACATTGGTGCGGCTGGCTTCCGGGTTGGATGGGCATTGTGTCAAGAAGCAGTGCGGCTTGGTTGGGTTATGTTTCGGAGGACGCATGGCTCTCGACCTTCGCCTCTCCCGAGTCCGTACGGGAGTTGCAGCGATGAGACAAGACTGTAACTACTACCAATTGGATACCACGWAATTGGGGTGAAAAAAGGGGGTGAAAGTTTGAGTTTGAGTTCACACAAAAAAACTAAGAACACATACTGAAACTGTACAGCATTATTTAGAGGGGGACTGAGTGATTTCTGCTGTACATGAACTTACCAAGAGGCTATGTAGACATTTCCGATACAGATGTAGAGATTAATAACGGCAAGTAATCAAGCTATCAGCTGTTTAGGACAAGACATCAGGTACCTGTCAAAGGCTTAAAATGAAAATGAAGTATCACAGCTGTTGGTGCGAGTCCCAGGGAAGGCCACAGCTGAGTCCCAGGGAAGGCCTCGGCTGAGTCCCAGGGAAGACCTCCGCTGAGTCCCAGGGAAGGCCTCCGCTGAGTCCCAGGGAAGGCCACAGCTGAGTCCCAGGGAAGGCCACCGCTGAGTCCCAGGGAAGGCCTCCGCTGAGTCCCAGGGAAGGCCACCGCTGAGTCCCAGGGAAGGCCTCCACTGAGTCCTAGGGAAGGCCTCCGCTGAGTCCCAGGGAAGGCCATCGCTGAGTCCCAGGGAAGGCCACCGCTGAGTCCCAGGGAAGGCCTCCGCTGAGTCCCAGGGAAGGCCTCCGCTGAGTCCCAGGGAAGGCCATCGCTGAGTCCCAGGGAAGGCCTCCGCTGAGTCCCAGGGAAGGCCTCCGCTGAGTCCCAGGGAAGGCCATCGCTGAGTCCCAGGGTAGGACCTCCGCTGAGTCCCAGGGAAGGCCACAGCTGAGTCCCAGGGAAGGCCACCGCTGAGTCCCAGGGAAGGCCACCGCTGAGTGCCAGGGAAGGCCTCCGCTGAGTCCCAGGGAAGGCCTCCGCTGCATTCAGCGATGTTATGATTTATCAGGCTTTAAGCTAGCAACAAAAAAAGCCAGCGAACCAGACATCTTTCAGCTTTGGATAGGGCTGAGTTAGAATACCTCCGTACTTGACTGACTTCATGTTGAAGAAGTTTCTATCGAGAGGTCTCTGAAACATGCGCTAATATATACTGAACAAAAATATGAACGCAACATGCAACAATTTCAAAGATTTTACTGAGTTACAGTTCATATAAGGACATCAGTCAATTCAATGAATTCATTAGGCCCTAATCTATGGATTTGACATGACTGGCAATACAGATAATGCATATGTTGGTCACAGATACCTTAAAAAAAAGTAGGGGCGTGGAGTAACCAGTCAATATCTGGGGTGACCACTATTTTTCTCAAGCAGTGAGACACATCTCCTTCGTATAAAGTTGATCATGAGTGGCGCAGCAGTCTAAGACACTGCATCTCAGTGCTAGAGGTGTCACTACAGACCCTAGTTTGGTTCCAGGCTGTATCACAACTGGCTGTGATTGGGAGTCCCACAGGGAAATGCACAATTGGCCCAGCGTCATCGGGTTACGGTTTGGCCGAGGTAGGCCGTCATTGTAAATAAGAATTTGTTCTTAACTGACTTGGCTAGTTAAATAAAGGCTACATAAAAAATAAATTWAAAAATCAGGCTGTTGATTGTTGATTGTGGCCTGTGGAATGTAGTCCACTCCTCTTCATTGTGAAGTTACTGGATATTGGTGGGAACTGCTCAACTGGTGACATGTCTGGTGAGTATGCAGGCCATGGAAGAACTGGGACATTTTCAGCTTCCAGCAATTGTGTACAGATCCTTGCGACATGAGGCTGTGCATTATCATGCTGCAACATGAGGTGATGACAGCGGATGAATGGCACGACAAAGGACCTCAGGATCTCGTCACAGTATCTCTGTGCATTCAAAATGCCATCGACAAAAATGCAATTGTGTTTGTTGTCCATAGCTTATGGCTGCCCGTACCATAACCTCACTATGGTTTACTCTGTTCACATCGGCAAACCGCTCGCCCACACAACCCCATACATGTGATCTGCAGTTGTGAGGCCGGTTGGACGTACTGACAAATTCTCAAAATCGACGTTGGAGGCAGCTTTTCTAGTCTTTAGCAACAGCTCTGCTGGACACTCTGCTGGACACTTCTGCAGTCAGCATGCCAATTGCATGCTCCATCAAAACGTGAACATCTGTGGCATAGTGTGTGTGACAAAACTGCACATTTTAGAGTGGCCTTTTATTGTCCCCAGCTGAAGGTGCACCTGTGTAATGACCATGGTCTAAACATAGAAACACATAACATAGACTGCCCACCCCAACTCACGCCCTGACCATACTAACTAAAGACAAAACAAAGGAAAATAAAGGTCAGAACGTGACATGGTGTTTAATCAGCTTCTTGATATGCCACACCTGTCAAGTGGATGGAATATCTTGGCAAAGGAGAAATGCTCACTAACAGGGATGTAAATACATTTGTGCACAAAATTTGAGAGAAATACGCTTTTTGTGCTATTTATTTCAGCTCATGAAACATGGGACCAACACTTTACATGTTGTGTTTATATTTTTGTTCAGTGTCATTTGTCAATGTCAACGTGTATTTCGCAAATGTAGTAAAAAGGACCTCCATATAAAATGTTGCTCTGAGTACAAGGCCAATCAACATAATTTGGGCTGTATTCCATCCGTAGTGCTAAAGAGCCGCTTCATAGCGCCATTGACAATTGAAGGAAATGTTTCTGCGGTCGCCGATACTGCATTCACTGTAGCTCTCGAAAACCCTTTAAAAAATGTTTTTATTATTATCTCTCGCTGATATGAAAAATACCTTCCTTATGTCTCCAAAAACGTACCACAAGCGATGTGTGTTAATGTTTAGAGCAAGCGTGGGCTATTAAACAAAACTCAGAATCAAATCAAATCAAATTTATTTWWATAGCCCTTCTTACATCAGCTGATATCTCAAAGTGCGGTACAGAACCCCAAACAGCAAGCAATGCAGGTGTAGAAGCACCTGGAGGATAGGATGCCTGCAGATCTCACTAGCCACTAACACCTAGTCTGGAGGATAGGATGCCTGCAGATCTCACTAGCCACTAACACCTAGTC
>NC_036866.1:7884179-7884642 GCF_002910315.2 Salvelinus sp. IW2-2015
GATAGGATGCCTGCAGATCTCACTAGCCACTAACACCTAGTCTGGAGGATAGGATGCCTGCAGATCTCACTAGCCACTAACACCTAGTCTGGAGGGGTGTCTGAAAACATTCTTAAGCATGACTTTAGGACAGAGAACAAAAAACAAACAAAACCAAATTAACCTTGACTAACTCTACCTTGTGCACACGCTCACTTTCATACTTGACAAAGTGGAGATTTCATGGTAGTTTACCAGATTAAGTGGACTGTCAAGTCGAGGGTGAGGAGAAGGTAAACACAGCCTTCATGCTAGGCATCCTATCCTCCAGGCTAGGGGTTAGTGGCTAGTGAGATCTGCAGGCATCCTATCCTCCAGGCTAGGGGTTAGTGGCTAGTGAGATCTGCAGGCATCCTATCCTCCAGGCTAGGGGTTAGTGGCTAGTGAGATCTGCTAGGCATCATATCCTCCAGGCTAGGGGTTA